>NW_027277810.1:0-24357 GCF_030028105.1 Mobula birostris
TGAAACTCAAGCCCTGAATCTGATGCCCTGAAACTCTTGCCCTAAATCACATACCCTAAAACTCCTGCCCTGAATCATCATCCCAGAAACTCATGCCCTGAATTACATGCCCTGAAATACCTGCCCTGAATCTCATGCCCTGAAACTCATGCCCTGAATCTCATGCCCTGAAACTCCTGCACTGAAACTCATGCCATGAATCTCATATCCTGAAACTCACGCCCTGAATTATATGCCCTGAAACTCCTGCCCTGAAACTCATGCCCTAAATCTCATGCCCTGAATCTCATGCCTGAAACTCCTGCACTGAAACCCCTGCCCTGAATCTCCGGCCCTGAAACTCATGCCCTGAATCTCATGCCCTGAAACTCACGCTCTGAAACTCGTGCACTGAATCTCATGACCTCAAGTTCCTGCAGTGAAACTCATGCCCTGAATCTCATGTCCTGAAACTCCTGCCCTGAATCACCTACCCTGAAACTCATGCCCTGAATCTCATGCCCTGAAACTCCTGCACTGAAACTCATGCCATGAATCTCATATCCTGAAACTCACGCCCTGAATCACATGCCCTGAAACTCCTGCCCTGAAACTCATGCCCTGAAACTCATGCCCTGAATCTCCTGTCCTGAAACTCATGCCCTGAATCTCATGCCCTGAATCTCATGCCCTGAAAATCATGCCCTGAATCTCATGCCCTGAATCTCATGCTCTGAAACTCATGCCCTGAATCTCATGCCCTCAAGTTCCTGCACTGAAACTCATGCCCTGAATCTCATGACCTGAAACTCATGCCCTGAACCTCATGCCCTGAAACTCAAGCCCTGAATCTCATGCCCGGAATCTCATGCCCTAAATCACATACCCTGAAATTCCTGCCCTGAAACTCATGCACTCAAACTCATGCCCTGAATCACATGCCCTAAAACTCCTGCCCTGAAACTCATGCCCTGAAACTCATGCCCTGAACCTCATGCCCTGAAACTCAAGCCCTGAATCTCATGCCCTGAAACTCAAGCCCTAAATCACATACCCTGAAACTACTGCCCTGACACTCATGCACTGAAACTCATGCCCTGAATCACATGCCCTAAAATTCCTGCCCTGAATCATCTGCCCAGAAACTCATGCCCTGAATTACATGCCCTGAAATACCTGCCCTGAATCTCATGCCCTGAAACACATGCCCTGAATCTCATGCCCTGAAACACCTGCACTGAAATACCTGCCCTGAATCTTCTGCCTTGAAAATCATGCCCTGAATCTCATGCCCTGAATCTCATGCTCTGAAACTCGTGCACTGAATCTCATGCCCTCAAGTTCCTGCACTGAAACTCATGCCCTGAATCTCATGCCCTGAAACTCATGCCCTGAACCTCATGCCCTGAAACTCAAGCCCTGAATCTCATGCCCTGAAACTCATGCCCTAAATCACATACCCTGAAACTCCTGCCCTGAAACTCATGCACTGAAAATCATGCCCTGAATCACATGCCCTAAAACTCATGCCCTGAATCATCGGCCCAGAAACTCATGCCCTGAATTACATGCCCTGAAATACCTGCCCTGAATCTCATGCCCTGAAACTCCTGCCCTCAAACTCATTCACTGAAACTCATGCCCTGAATCTCATGCCTTGAAACTCCTGCCCTCAAACTCATGCACTGAAACTCATGCCCTGAATCTCATGCCCTGAAACACCTGCACTGAAACTCATGCCATGAATCTCATATCCGGAAACTCAAGCCTTGAATCACATGCCCTGAAACTCCTGCCCTGAAACTCATGCCCTGAAACTCATGCCCTGAAACTCATGCCCTGAATCTCATGCCCTGAATCTCGTGCCCTGAAACTCCTGCACTGAAACACCTGCCCTGAATCTCCTGCCCTGAAAATGAAGCCCTGAATCTCATGCTCTAAAACTCGTGCACTGAATCTCATGCCCTCAAGTTCCTGCACTGAAACTAATGCCCTGAATCTCATGCCCAAAACCTCATGCCCTGAAACTCAAGCCCTGAATCTGATGCCCTGAAACTCTTGCCCTAAATCACATACCCTGAAACTCCTGCCCTGAAACTCATGCACTGAAACTCATGCCCTGAATCACATGCCCTAAAACTCCTGCCCTGAATCATCTGCCCAGAAACTCATGCCCTGAATTACATGCCCTGAAATACCTGCCCTGAATCTCATGCCCTGAAACTCATGCCCTGAATCACATGCCCTAAAACTCCTGCCCTGAATCATCTGCCCAGAAACTCATGCCCTGAATTACATGCCCTGAAATACCTGCCCTGAATCTCATGCCCTGTAACTCATGCCCTGAATCTCATGCCCTGAAACTCCTGCACTGAAACTCATGCCATGAATCTCATATCCTGAAACTCACGCCCTGAATTACATGCCCTGAAACTCCTGCCCTGAAACTCATGCCCTGAAACTCATGCCCTGAATCTCCTCTCCTAAAACTCATGACCTGAATCTGATGCCCTGATTCTCATGCCCTGAAACTCCTCCACTGAAATACCTGCCCTGAATCTCCTGCCCTGAAAATAATGCCCTGAATCTCATGCTCTGAAACTCATGCACTAAATCACATTCCTGAAACTCCTGCCCTGAAACTCATGCACTCAAACTCATGCCCTGAATCACATGCCCTAAAACTCCTGCCCTGAAACTCAAGCCCTGAATCACATGCCCTAAAATTCCTGCCCTGAATCATCTGCCCAGAAAATCATGCCCTGAATTACATGCCCTGAAATACCTGCCCTGAATCTCATGCCCTGAAACTCATGCCCTGAATCTCATGCCCTGAATCTCATGCCCTAAAACTCCTGCACTGAAATACCTGCCCTGAATCTTCTGCCTTGAAAATCATGCCCTGTATCTCATGCCCTGAATCTCATGCTCTGAAACTCGTGCACTGAATCTCATGCCCTCAAGTTCCTGCACTGAAACTCATGCCCTGAATCTCATGCCCTGAAACTCATGCCCTGAACCTCATGCCCTGAAACTCAAGCCCTGAATCTCATGCCCTGAAACTCATGCCCTAAATCACATACCCTGAACCTCCTGCCCTGAAACTCATGCACTGAAAATCATGCCCTGAATCACATGCCCTAAAACTCATGCCCTGAATCATCGGCCCAGAAACTCATGCCCTGAATTACATGCCCTGAAATACCTGCCCTGAATATCATGCCCTGAAACTCATGCCCTGAATCTCATGCCCTGAAACTCCTGCCCTCAAACTCATGCACTGAAACTCATGCCCTGAATCTCATGCCTTGAAACTCCTGCCCTCAAACTCATGCCCTGAAACTCATGCACTGAAACTCATGCCATGAATCTCATATCCGGAAACTCAAGCCTTGAATCACATGCCCTGAAACTCCTGCCCTGAAACTCATGCCCTGAAACTCATGCCCTGAAACTCATGCCCTGAATCTCATGCCCTGAATCTCGTGCCCTGAAACTCCTGCACTGAAACACCAGCCCTGAATCTCCTGCCCTGAAAATGAAGCCCTGAATCTCATGCTCTAAAACTCGTGCACTGAATCTCATGCCCTCAAGTTCCTGCACAAAAACTCATGCCCTGAATCTCATGCCCTGAAACTCATGCCCTGAACCTCATGCCCTGAAACTCAAGCCCTGAATCTCATGCCCTGAAACTCTTGCCCTAAATCACATACCCTGAAACTCCTGCACTGAAACTCATGCCATGAATCTCATATCCGGAAACTCAAACCTTGAATCACATGCCCTGAAACTCCTGCCCTGAAACTCATGCCCTGAAACTCATGCCCTGAATCTCCTGTCCTAAAACTCATGCCCTGAATCTCATGCCCTGAATCTCATGCCCTGAATCTCGTGCCCTGAAACTCCTGCACTGAAACACCTGCCCTGAATCTCCTGCCCTGAAAATGAAGCCCTGAATCTCATGCTCTAAGACTCATGCACTGAATCTCATGCCCTCAAGTTCCTGCACTGAAACTCATGCCCTGAATCTCATGCCCTGAAACTCATGCCCTGAACCTCATGCCCTGAAACTCAAGCCCTGAATCTCATGCCCTGAAACTCTTGCCCTAAATCACATACCCTGAAACTCCTGCCCTGAAACTCATGCACTGAAGGTCATGCCCTGAATCACATGCCCTAAAACTCCTGCCCTGAATCATCTGCCCAGAAACTCATGCCCTGAATTACATGCCCTGAAATGCCTGCACTGAATCTCATGCCCTGAAACTCATGCCCTGAATCTCATGCCCTGAAACTCCCGCACTGAAACTCATGCACTGAAACTCATGCCCTGAATCACATGCCCTAAAACTCCTGCCCTGAATCATCTGCCCAGAAACTCATGCCCTGAATTACATGCCCTGAAATACCTGCCCTGAATCTCATGCCCTGAAACTCATGCCCTGAATCTCATGCCCTGAAACTCCTGCACTGAAACTCATGCACTGAAACTCATGCCCTGAATCACATACCCTAAAACTCCTGCCCTGAATCATCATCCCAGAAACTCATGCCCTGAATTACATGCCCTGAAATACCTGCCCTGAATCTCATGCCCTGAAACTCATGCCCTGAATCTCATGCCCTGAAACTCCTGCACTGAAACTCATGCCATGAATCTCATATCCTGAAACTCACGCCCTGAATTATATGCCCTGAAACTCCTGCCCTGAAACTCATGCCCTAAATCTCATGCCCTGAATCTCATGCCCTGAAACTCCTGCACTGAAACCCCTGCCCTGAATCTCCGGCCCTGAAACTCATGCCCTGAATCTCATGCCCTGAATCTCACGCTCTGAAACTCGTGCACTGAATCTCATGACCTCAAGTTCCTGCAGTGAAACTCATGCCCTGAATCTCATGTCCTGAAACTCCTGCCCTGAATCACCTACCCTGAAACTCATGCCCTGAATCTCATGCCCTGAAACTCCTGCACTGAAACTCATGCCATGAATCTCATATCCTGAAACTCACGCCCTGAATCACATGCCCTGAAACTCCTGCCCTGAAACTCATGCCCTGAAACTCATGCCCTGAATCTCCTGTCCTGAAACTCATGCCCTGAATCTCATGCCCTGAATCTCATGCCCTGAAACTCCTGCACTGAAACACCTGCCCTGAATCTCCTGCCCTGAAAATCATGCCCTGAATCTCATGCCCTGAATCTCATGCTCTGAAACTCATGCCCTGAATCTCATGCCCTCAAGTTCCTGCACTGAAACTCATGCCCTGAATCTCATGACCTGAAACTCATGCCCTGAACCTCATGCCCTGAAACTCAAGCCCTGAATCTCATGCCCGGAATCTCATGCCCTAAATCACATACCCTGAAATTCCTGCCCTGAAACTCATGCACTCAAACTCATGCCCTGAATCACATGCCCTAAAACTCCTGCCCTGAAACTCATGCCCTGAAACTCATGCCCTGAACCTCATGCCCTGAAACTCAAGCCCTGAATCTCATGCCCTGAAACTCAAGCCCTAAATCACATACCCTGAAACTACTGCCCTGACACTCATGCACTGAAACTCATGCCCTGAATCACATGCCCTAAAATTCCTGCCCTGAATCATCTGCCCAGAAACTCATGCCCTGAATTACATGCCCTGAAATACCTGCCCTGAATCTCATGCCCTGAAACACATGCCCTGAATCTCATGCCCTGAAACACCTGCACTGAAATACCTGCCCTGAATCTTCTGCTTTGAAAATCATGCCCTGAATCTCATGCCCTGAATCTCATGCTCTGAAACTCGTGCACTGAATCTCATGCCCTCAAGTTCCTGCACTGAAACTCATGCCCTGAATCTCATGCCCTGAAACTCATACCCTGAACCTCATGCCCTGAAACTCAAGCCCTGAAACTCATGCCCTGAAACTCATGCCCTAAATCACATACCCTGAAACTCCTGCCCTGAAACTCATGCACTGAAAATCATGCCCTGAATCACATGCCCTAAAACCCATGCCCTGAATCATCGGCCCAGAAACTCATGCCCTGAATTACATGCCCTGAAATACCTGCCCTGAATCTCATGCCCTGAAACTCCTGCCCTCAAACTCATTCACTGAAACTCATGCCCTGAATCTCATGCCTTGAAACTCCTGCCCTCAAACTCATGCACTGAAACTCATGCCCTGAATCTCATGCCCTGAAACACCTGCACTGAAACTCATGCCATGAATCTCATATCCGGAAACTCAAGCCTTGAATCACATGCCCTGAAACTCCTGCCCTGAAACTCATGCCCTGAAACTCATGCCCTGAAACTCATGCCCTGAATCTCATGCCCTGAATCTCGTGCCCTGAAACTCCTGCACTGAAACACCTGCCCTGAATCTCCTGCCCTGAAAATGAAGCCCTGAATCTCATGCTCTAAAACTCGTGCACTGAATCTCATGCCCTCAAGTTCCTGCACTGAAACTAATGCCCTGAATCTCATGCCCTGAACCTCATGCCCTGAAACTCAAGCCCTGAATCTGATGCCCTGAAACTCTTGCCCTAAATCACATACCCTGAAACTCCTGCCCTGAAACTCATGCACTGAAACTCATGCCCTGAATCACATGCCCTAAAACTCCTGCCCTGAATCATCTGCCCAGAAACTCATGCCCTGAATTACATGCCCTGAAATACCTGCCCTGAATCTCATGCCCTGAAACTCATGCCCTGAATCACATGCCCTAAAACTCCTGCCCTGAATCATCTGCCCAGAAACTCATGCCCTGAATTACATGCCCTGAAATACCTGCCCTGAATCTCATGCCCTGTAACTCATGCCCTGAATCTCATGCCCTGAAACTCCTGCACTGAAACTCATGCCATGAATCTCATATCCTGAAACTCACGCCCTGAATTACATGCCCTGAAACTCCTGCCCTGAAACTCATGCCCTGAAACTCATGCCCTGAATCTCCTCTCCTAAAACTCATGACCTGAATCTGATGCCCTGATTCTCATGCCCTGAAACTCCTCCACTGAAATACCTGCCCTGAATCTCCTGCCCTGAAAATAATGCCCTGAATCTCATGCTCTGAAACTCATGCACTAAATCACATTCCCTGAAACTCCTGCCCTGAAACTCATGCACTCAAACTCATGCCCTGAATCACATGCCCTAAAACTCCTGCCCTGAAACTCATGCCCTGAAACTCATGCCCTGAACCTCATGCCCTGAAACGCAAGCCCTGAATCCCATGCCCTGAAACTCATACCCTAAATCACATACCCTGAAACTACTGCCCTGAAACTCATGCACTGAAACTCATGCCCTGAATCACATGCCCTAAAATTCCTGCCCTGAATCATCTGCCCAGAAACTCATGCCCTGAATTACATGCCCTGAAATACCTGCCCTGTGTCTCATGCCCTGAAACTCATGCCCTGAATCTCATGCCCTGAATCTCATGCCCTGAAACTCCTGCACTGAAACACCTGTCCTGAATCTCCTGCCTTGAAAATCATGCCCTGAATCTCATGCCCTGAATCTCATGCTCTGAAACTCGTGCACTGAATCTCATGCCCTCAAGTTCCTGCACTGAAACTCATGCCCTGAATATCATGCCCTGAAACTCATGCCCTGAACCTCATGCCCTGAAACTCAAGCCCTGAATCTCATGCCCTGAAACTCATATCCTAAATCACATACCCTGAAACTCCTGCCCTGAAACTCATGCACTGAAACTCATGCCCTGAATCACATGCCCTAAAACTCATGCCCTGGATCATCTGCCCAGAAACTCATGCCCTGAATTACATGCCCTGAAATACCTGCCCTGAATCTCATGCCCTGAAACTCATGCCCTGAATCTCATGCCCCTAAACTCCTGCACTGAAACTCATGCCCTGAATCACATACCCTAAAACTCCTGCCCTGAATCATCATCCCAGAAACTCATGCCCTGAATTACATGCCCTGAAATACCTGCCCTGAATCTCATGCCCTGAAACTCATGCCCTGAATCTCATGCCCTGAAACTCCTGCACTGAAACTCATGCCATGAATCTCATATCCTGAAACTCACGCCCTGAATTATATGCCCTGAAACTCCTGCCCTGAAACTCATGCCCTAAATCTCATGCCCTGAATCTCATGCCCTGAAACTCCTGCACTGAAACCCCTGCCCTGAATCTCCGGCCCTGAAACTCATGCCCTGAATCTCATGCCCTGAAACTCACGCTCTGAAACTCGTGCACTGAATCTCATGACCTCAAGTTCCTGCAGTGAAACTCATGCCCTGAATCTCATGTCCTGAAACTCCTGCCCTGAATCACCTACCCTGAAACTCATGCCCTGAATCTCATGCCCTGAAACTCCTGCACTGAAACTCATGCCATGAATCTCATATCCTGAAACTCACGCCCTGAATCACATGCCCTGAAACTCCTGCCCTGAAACTCATGCCCTGAAACTCATGCCCTGAATCTCCTGTCCTGAAACTCATGCCCTGAATCTCATGCCCTGAATCTCATGCCCTGAAAATCATGCCCTGAATCTCATGCCCTGAATCTCATGCTCTGAAACTCATGCCCTGAATCTCATGCCCTCAAGTTCCTGCACTGAAACTCATGCCCTGAATCTCATGACCTGAAACTCATGCCCTGAACCTCATGCCCTGAAACTCAAGCCCTGAATCTCATGCCCGGAATCTCATGCCCTAAATCACATACCCTGAAATTCCTGCCCTGAAACTCATGCACTCAAACTCATGCCCTGAATCACATGCCCTAAAACTCCTGCCCTGAAACTCATGCCCTGAAACTCATGCCCTGAACCTCATGCCCTGAAACTCAAGCCCTGAATCTCATGCCCTGAAACTCAAGCCCTAAATCACATACCCTGAAACTACTGCCCTGACACTCATGCACTGAAACTCATGCCCTGAATCACATGCCCTAAAATTCCTGCCCTGAATCATCTGCCCAGAAACTCATGCCCTGAATTACATGCCCTGAAATACCTGCCCTGAATCTCATGCCCTGAAACACATGCCCTGAATCTCATGCCCTGAAACACCTGCACTGAAATACCTGCCCTGAATCTTCTGCCTTGAAAATCATGCCCTGAATCTCATGCCCTGAATCTCATGCTCTGAAACTCGTGCACTGAATCTCATGCCCTCAAGTTCCTGCACTGAAACTCATGCCCTGAATCTCATGCCCTGAAACTCATGCCCTGAACCTCATGCCCTGAAACTCAAGCCCTGAATCTCATGCCCTGAAACTCATGCCCTAAATCACATACCCTGAAACTCCTGCCCTGAAACTCATGCACTGAAAATCATGCCCTGAATCACATGCCCTAAAACTCATGCCCTGAATCATCGGCCCAGAAACTCATGCCCTGAATTACATGCCCTGAAATACCTGCCCTGAATCTCATGCCCTGAAACTCCTGCCCTCAAACTCATTCACTGAAACTCATGCCCTGAATCTCATGCCTTGAAACTCCTGCCCTCAAACTCATGCACTGAAACTCATGCCCTGAATCTCATGCCCTGAAACACCTGCACTGAAACTCATGCCATGAATCTCATATCCGGAAACTCAAGCCTTGAATCACATGCCCTGAAACTCCTGCCCTGAAACTCATGCCCTGAAACTCATGCCCTGAAACTCATGCCCTGAATCTCATGCCCTGAATCTCGTGCCCTGAAACTCCTGCACTGAAACACCTGCCCTGAATCTCCTGCCCTGAAAATGAAGCCCTGAATCTCATGCTCTAAAACTCGTGCACTGAATCTCATGCCCTCAAGTTCCTGCACTGAAACTAATGCCCTGAATCTCATGCCCTGAACCTCATGCCCTGAAACTCAAGCCCTGAATCTGATGCCCTGAAACTCTTGCCCTAAATCACATACCCTAAAACTCCTGCCCTGAATCATCATCCCAGAAACTCATGCCCTGAATTACATGCCCTGAAATACCTGCCCTGAATCTCATGCCCTGAAACTCATGCCCTGAATCTCATGCCCTGAAACTCCTGCACTGAAACTCATGCCATGAATCTCATATCCTGAAACTCACGCCCTGAATTATATGCCCTGAAACTCCTGCCCTGAAACTCATGCCCTAAATCTCATGCCCTGAATCTCATGCCCTGAAACTCCTGCACTGAAACCCCTGCCCTGAATCTCCGGCCCTGAAACTCATGCCCTGAATCTCATGCCCTGTAACTCACGCTCTGAAACTCGTGCACTGAATCTCATGACCTCAAGTTCCTGCAGTGAAACTCATGCCCTGAATCTCATGTCCTGAAACTCCTGCCCTGAATCACCTACCCTGAAACTCATGCCCTGAATCTCATGCCCTGAAACTCCTGCACTGAAACTCATGCCATGAATCTCATATCCTGAAACTCACGCCCTGAATCACATGCCCTGAAACTCCTGCCCTGAAACTCATGCCCTGAAACTCATGCCCTGAATCTCCTGTCCTGAAACTCATGCCCTGAATCTCATGCCCTGAATCTCATGCCCTGAAAATCATGCCCTGAATCTCATGCCCTGAATCTCATGCTCTGAAACTCATGCCCTGAATCTCATGCCCTCAAGTTCCTGCACTGAAACTCATGCCCTGAATCTCATGACCTGAAACTCATGCCCTGAACCTCATGCCCTGATACTCAAGCCCTGAATCTCATGCCCGGAATCTCATGCCCTAAATCACATACCCTGAAATTCCTGCCCTGAAACTCATGCACTCAAACTCATGCCCTGAATCACATGCCCTAAAACTCCTGCCCTGAAACTCATGCCCTGAAACTCATGCCCTGAACCTCATGCCCTGAAACTCAAGCCCTGAATCTCATGCCCTGAAACTCAAGCCCTAAATCACATACCCTGAAACTACTGCCCTGACACTCATGCACTGAAACTCATGCCCTGAATCACATGCCCTAAAATTCCTGCCCTGAATCATCTGCCCAGAAACTCATGCCCTGAATTACATGCCCTGAAATACCTGCCCTGAATCTCATGCCCTGAAACACATGCCCTGAATCTCATGCCCTGAAACACCTGCACTGAAATACCTGCCCTGAATCTTCTGCCTTGAAAATCATGCCCTGAATCTCATGCCCTGAATCTCATGCTCTGAAACTCGTGCACTGAATCTCATGCCCTCAAGTTCCTGCACTGAAACTCATGCCCTGAATCTCATGCCCTGAAACTCATGCCCTGAACCTCATGCCCTGAAACTCAAGCCCTGAATCTCATGCCCTGAAACTCATGCCCTAAATCACATACCCTGAAACTCCTGCCCTGAAACTCATGCACTGAAAATCATGCCCTGAATCACATGCCCTAAAACTCATGCCCTGAATCATCGGCCCAGAAACTCATGCCCTGAATTACATGCCCTGAAATACCTGCCCTGAATCTCATGCCCTGAAACTCCTGCCCTCAAACTCATTCACTGAAACTCATGCCCTGAATCTCATGCCTTGAAACTCCTGCCCTCAAACTCATGCACTGAAACTCATGCCCTGAATCTCATGCCCTGAAACACCTGCACTGAAACTCATGCCATGAATCTCATATCCGGAAACTCAAGCCTTGAATCACATGCCCTGAAACTCCTGCCCTGAAACTCATGCCCTGAAACTCATGCCCTGAAACTCATGCCCTGAATCTCATGCCCTGAATCTCGTGCCCTGAAACTCCTGCACTGAAACACCTGCCCTGAATCTCCTGCCCTGAAAATGAAGCCCTGAATCTCATGCTCTAAAACTCGTGCACTGAATCTCATGCCCTCAAGTTCCTGCACTGAAACTAATGCCCTGAATCTCATGCCCTGAACCTCATGCCCTGAAACTCAAGCCCTGAATCTGATGCCCTGAAACTCTTGCCCTAAATCACATACCCTGAAACTCCTGCCCTGAAACTCATGCACTGAAACTCATGCCCTGAATCACATGCCCTAAAACTCCTGCCCTGAATCATCTGCCCAGAAACTCATGCCCTGAATTACATGCCCTGAAATACCTGCCCTGAATCTCATGCCCTGAAACTCATGCCCTGAATCACATGCCCTAAAACTCCTGCCCTGAATCATCTGCCCAGAAACTCATGCCCTGAATTACATGCCCTGAAATACCTGCCCTGAATCTCATGCCCTGTAACTCATGCCCTGAATCTCATGCCCTGAAACTCCTGCACTGAAACTCATGCCATGAATCTCATATCCTGAAACTCACGCCCTGAATTACATGCCCTGAAACTCCTGCCCTGAAACTCATGCCCTGAAACTCATGCCCTGAATCTCCTCTCCTAAAACTCATGACCTGAATCTGATGCCCTGATTCTCATGCCCTGAAACTCCTCCACTGAAATACCTGCCCTGAATCTCCTGCCCTGAAAATAATGCCCTGAATCTCATGCTCTGAAACTCATGCACTAAATCACATTCCCTGAAACTCCTGCCCTGAAACTCATGCACTCAAACTCATGCCCTGAATCACATGCCCTAAAACTCCTGCCCTGAAACTCATGCCCTGAAACTCATGCCCTGAACCTCATGCCCTGAAACGCAAGCCCTGAATCCCATGCCCTGAAACTCATACCCTAAATCACATACCCTGAAACTACTGCCCTGAAACTCATGCACTGAAACTCATGCCCTGAATCACATGCCCTAAAATTCCTGCCCTGAATCATCTGCCCAGAAACTCATGCCCTGAATTACATGCCCTGAAATACCTGCCCTGTGTCTCATGTCCTGAAACTCATGCCCTGAATCTCATGCCCTGAATCTCATGCCCTGAAACTCCTGCACTGAAACACCTGTCCTGAATCTCCTGCCTTGAAAATCATGCCCTGAATCTCATGCCCTGAATCTCATGCTCTGAAACTCGTGCACTGAATCTCATGCCCTCAAGTTCCTGCACTGAAACTCATGCCCTGAATATCATGCCCTGAAACTCATGCCCTGAACCTCATGCCCTGAAACTCAAGCCCTGAATCTCATGCCCTGAAACTCATATCCTAAATCACATACCCTGAAACTCCTGCCCTGAAACTCATGCACTGAAACTCATGCCCTGAATCACATGCCCTAAAACTCATGCCCTGGATCATCTGCCCAGAAACTCATGCCCTGAATTACATGCCCTGAAATACCTGCCCTGAATCTCATGCCCTGAAACTCATGCCCTGAATCTCATGCCCCTAAACTCCTGCACTGAAACTCATGCCATGAATCTCATATCCTGTAACTCACGCCCTGTGTTACATGCTCTGAATCTCCTGCCCTGAAACTCATGCCCTGAAACACATGCCCTGAAACTCATGCCCTGAAACTCATGCCCTGAATCTCATGCCCTGAATCTCACGCTCTGAAACTCGTGCACTGAATCTCATGACCTCAAGTTCCTGCAGTGAAACTCATGCCCTGAATCTCTTGTCCTGAAACTCCTGCCCTGAATCACCAACCCTGAAACTCATGCCCTGAATCTCATGCCCTGAAACTCCTGCACTGAAACTCATGCCATGAATCTCATATCCTGAAACTCACGCCCTGATTCACATGCCCTGAAACTCCTGCCCTGAAACTCATGCCCAGAAACTCATGACCTGAAACTCATGCCCTGAACCTCATGGCCTGAATCTCAAGCCCTGAATCTCATGCCCGGAAACTCATGCCTTAAATCACATACCCTGAAACTCCTGCCCTGAAACTCATGCACTCAAACTCATGCCCTGAATCACATGCCCTAAAACTCCTACCCTGAAACTCATGCCCTGAAACTCATGCCCTGAACCTCATGCCCTGAAACTCAAGCCCTGAATCTCATGCCCTGAAACTCATGCCCTAAATCACATACCCAGAAACTACTGCCCTGAAACTCATGCACTGAAACTCATGCCCTGAATCACATGCCCTAAAATTCCTGCCCTGAATCATCTGCCCAGAAACTCATGCCCTGAATTACATGCCATGAAATACCTGCCCTGAATCTCATGCCCTGAAACTCATACCCTGAATCTCATGCCCTGAATCTCATGCCCTGAAACTCCTGCACTGAAATACCTGCCCTGAATCTTCTGCCTTGAAAATCATGCCCTGAAACTCATGCCCTGAACCTCATGCCCTGAAACTCAATCCCTGAATCTCATGCCCTGAAACTCCATGCCCTAAATCACATACCCTGAAACTCCTGCCCTGAAACTCATGCACTGAAAATCATGCCCTGAATCACATGCCCTAAAACTCATGCCCTGAATCATCGGCCCAGAAACTCATGCCCTGAATTACATGCCCTGAAATACCTGCCCTGAATATCATGCCCTGAAACTCATGCCCTGAATCTGATGCCCTGAAACTCCTGCCCTCAAACTCATGCACTGAAACTCATGCCCTGAATCTCATGCCTTGAAACTCCTGCCCTCAAATTCATGCACTGAAACTCATGCCCTGAATCTCATGCCCTGAAACACCTGCACTGCAACTCATGCCATGAATCTCATATCCGGAAACTCAAACCTTGAATCACAATCCCTGAAACTCCTGCCCTGAAACTCATGCCCTGAAACTCATGCCCTGAATCTCCTGTCCTAAAACTCATGCCCTGAATCTCATGCCCTGAATCTCATGCCCTGAATCTCGTGCCCTGAAACTCCTGCACTGAAACACCTGCCCTGAATCTCCTGCCCGGAAAATGAAGCCCTGAATCTCATGCTCTAAGACTCGTGCACTGAATCTCATGCCCTCAAGTTCCTGCACTGAAACTCATGCCCTGAATCTCATGCCCTGAAACTCATGCCCTGAACCTCATGCCCTGAAACTCTTCCCCTAAATCACATACCCTGAAACTCCTGCCCTGAAACTCATGCACTGAAAGTCATGCCCTGAATCACATGCCGTAAAACTCCTGCCCTGAATCATCTGCCCAGAAACTCATGCCCCTGAAATACATGCCCTGAAATACCTGCACTGAATCTTATGCCCTGAAACTACTGCCCTGAAACTCATGCCCTGAAACTGATGCCCTGAATCTCCTGTCCTAAAACTCATGCCCTGAATCTCATGCCCTGAATCTCATGCCCTCAAACTCCTGCACTGAAACACCTGCCCTGAATCTCCTGCCCATAAACTCATGCCCTGAATCTCATGCACTGAATCTTACCCCTGAATCTCACGCTCTGAAACTCGTGCACTGAATCTCATGACCTCAAGTTCCTGCACTGAAACTCATGCCCTGAATCTCATGCCCTGAAACTCATGCCCTGAATCTCCTGTCCTGAAACTCATGCCCTGAATCTCATGCCCTGAATCTCATGCCCTGAAACTCCTGCACTGAAACACCTGCCCTGAATCTCCTGCCCTGAAAATCATGCCCTGAATCTCATGCCCTGAATCTCATGCTCTGAAACTCGTGCACTGAATCTCATGCCCTCAAGTTCCTGCACTGAAACTCATGCCCTGAATCTCATGCCCTGAAACTCATGCCCTGAACCTCATGCCCTGAAACTCAAGCCCTGAATCTCATGCCCAGAAACTCATGCCCTGAATTACATGCCCTGAATCTCATGCCCTGAAACTCATGCCCTGAATCTCATGCCCTGAAACTCCTGCCCTCAAACTCATGCACTGAAACTCATGCCCTGAATCTCATGCCTTGAAACTCCTGCCCTCAAACTCATGCACTGAAACTCATCCCCTGAATCTCATGCCTTCAAACTCCTGCCCTCAAACTCATGCACTGCAACTCATGCCCGGAATCTCATGCCCTGAAACTCCTGCCCTGAATCTCATGCCCTGAAACTCCTGCACTGAAACTCATGCCATGAATCTCATATCCTGAAACTCACGCCCTGAATTACATGCCATGAAACTCCTGCCCTGAAACTCATGCCCTGAATCATATGTCCTGAAACTCATGCCCTGAATCTCATGCCCTGAATCTCATGCCCTGAAACTCCTGCACAGAAACACCTGCCCTGAATCTCCTGCCCTGAAACTCATGCCCCGAATCTCATCCCCTGAATCTCATGCTCTGAAACTCGTGCACTGAATCTCATTACCTCAAGTTCCTGCACTGAAACTCATGCCCTGAATCGCATGTCCTGAAACTCCTGCCCTGAATCACCTACCCTGAAACTCATGCCCTGAATCTCATGCCCTGAAAATCCTGCACTGAAAGTCATGCCATGAATCTCATATCCTGAAACTCACGCCCTGAATCACATGCCCTGAAACTCCTGCCCTGAAACTCATGCCCTGAAACTCATGCCCTGAAACTCATTTCCTGAATCTCCTGTCCTGAAACTCATGCCCTGAATCTCATGCCCTGAATCTCTTGCCCTGAATCTCATGCTCTGAAACTCGTGCACTGAATCATCTGGCCAGAAACTCATGCCCTGAATTACATGCCCTGAAATACCTGCCCTGAATCTCATGCCCTGAAACTCATGCCCTGAATCTCATGCCCTGAAGCTCCTGCCCTCAAACTCATGCATTGAAACTCATGCCCTGAATCTCATGCCTTGAAACTCCTGCCCTCAAACTCATGCATTGAAACTCATGCCCTGAATCTCATGCCTTGAAACTCCTGCCCTCAAACTCATGCACTGAAACTCATGCCCTGAATCTCATGCCTTGAAACTCCTGTCCTGAATCTCATGCCCTGAAACTCATGCCCTGAGTCTCATGCCCTGAAACTCCGGTACTGAAACTCATGCCATGAATCTCATATCCTGAAACTCACACCGTGAATTACATGCCCTGAAACTCCTGCCCTGAAACTCATGCCCTGAATCTCCTGTCCTAAAACTCATGCCCTGAATCTCATGCCCTGAAACTCCTGCACTGAAACACCTGCCCTGAATCTCCCGCCCTGAAACTCATGCCCTGAATCTCATGCCCTGAATCTCACGCTCTGAAACTCGTGCACTGAATCTCATTACCTCAAGTTCATGCACTGAAACTCATGCCCTGAATCTCATGTCCTGAAACTCCTGCCCTGAATCACCTACCCTGAAACTCATGCCCTGAAACTACTGCACTGAAACTCCTGCCATGAATCTCATGTCCTGAAACTCCTGCCCTGAAACTCATGCACTGAAACTCATGCCCTGAATCACATGCCCTAAAACTCCTTCCCCTGAATCATCTGCCCAGAAACTCATGCCCTGAATTACATGCCCTGAAATACCTGCCCTGAATCTCATGCCTGAAACTCATGCCCTGAAACTCCTGCACTGAAACTCATGCACTGAAACTCATGCCCTGAATCACATGCCCTAAAACTCCTGCCCTGAATCATCTGCACAGAAACTCATGCCCTGAATCTCATGCCCGAAACTCCTGCACTGAAACTCATGCCATGAATCTCATGTCCTGAAACTCACGCCCTGAAACTCCTGCTCTGAAACTCATCCCTGAAACTCATGCCCTGAAACTCATGCCCTGAATCTCCTGTCCTAAATCTCATGCCCTGAATCTCATGCCCTGAATCTCATGCCCTGAAACTCCTGCACTTGAAACAAATGTCCTGAATCTCCTGCCCTGAAACTCATGCCCTGAATCTCACGCTCAGAAACTCGTGCACTGAATCTTATTACCTCAAGTTCCTGCACTGAAACTCATGCCCTGAATCGCATGTCCTGAAACTCCTGCCCTGAATCACATACCCTTAAACTCATGCCCTGAATCTCATGCCCTGAAACTCCTGCACTGAAACTCATGCCCTGAAACTCATGCCCTGAAACTCATGCCCTGAATCTCATACCCTGAATCTCATGCCCTGAAACTCCTGCACTGAAACACCTGCCCTGAATCTCCTGCCCTGAAAATCATGCCCAGAATCTCATGCCCTGAATCTGATGCTCTGAAACTCGTGCACTGAATCTCATGCCCTCAAGTTCCTGCACTGAATCTCATGAACTGAATCTCATGCCGTGAAACTCAAGCCCTGAATCTCATACCCTGAAAATCATGCCCGAAATCACATACCCTGAAACTGCTGCCCTGAAACTCATGCACTGAAACTCATGCTCTGAATCTCATGCCCTGAAACTCCTGCACTGAAACTCCTGCCATGAATCTCATGTCCTGAAACTCCTGCCCTGAAACTCATGCACTGAAACTCATGCCCTGAATCACATGCCCTAAAACTCCTTCCCCTGAATCATCTGCCCAGAAACTCATGCCCTGAATTACATGCCCTGAAATACCTGCCCTGAATCTCATGCCCTGAAACTCATGCCCTGAAACTCCTGCACTGAAACTCATGCACTGAAACTCATGCCCTGAATCACATGCCCTAAAACTCCTGCCCTGAATCATCTGCACAGAAACTCATGCCCTGAATCTCATGCCCGAAACTCCTGCACTGAAACTCATGCCATGAATCTCATGTCCTGAAACTCACGCCCTGAAACTCCTGCTCTGAAACTCATCCCTGAAACTCATGCCCTGAAACTCATGCCCTGAATCTCCTGTCCTAAATCTCATGCCCTGAATCTCATGCCCTGAATCTCATGCCCTGAAACTCCTGCACTGAAACAAATGTCCTGAATCTCCTGCCCTGAAACTCATGCCCTGAATCTCACGCTCTGAAACTCGTGCACTGAATCTTATTACCTCAAGTTCCTGCACTGAAACTCATGCCCTGAATCGCATGTCCTGAAACTCCTGCCCTGAATCACCTACCCTTAAACTCATGCCCTGAATCTCATGCCCTGAAACTCCTGCACTGAAACTCATGCCTGAAACTCATGCCCTGAAATTCATGCCCTGAATCTCATACCCTGAATCTCATGCCCTGAAACTCCTGCACTGAAACACCTGCCCTGAATCTCCTGCCCTGAAAATCATGCCCTGAATCTCATGCCCTGAATCTGATGCTCTGAAACTCGTGCACTGAATCTCATGCCCTCAAGTTCCCTGCACTGAATCTCATGAACTGAATCTCATGCCGTGAAACTCAAGCCCTGAATCTCATACCCTGAAAATCATGCCCGAAATCACATACCCTGAAACTGCTGCCCTGAAACTCATGCACTGAAACTCATGCTCTGAATCTCATGCCCTGAAACTCCTGCACTGAAACTCATGCCATGAATCTCATATCCTGAATCTCACGCCCTGAATCACATGCCCTGAAACTCCTGCCCTGAAACTCATGCATTGAAACTCCTGCCCTCAAACTCATGCACTGAAACTCATGCTCTGAATCTCATGCCCTGAAACTCCTGCAAAGAAACTCATGCCATGAATCTCATATCCTGAAACTCAGGCCCTGAATCACACGCCCTGAAACTCCTGCCCTGAAACTCAAGCCCTGAAACTCATGCCCTGAAACTCATGCCCTGAATCTCATGCCCTGAAAGTCATGCCCTGAATCTCATGCCCTGAATCTCATGCTCTGAAACTCGTGCACTGAATCTCATGCCCTGAAACTCCTGCCCTGAAACTCATGCCCTGAAACTCATGCCCCGAATCTCATGCCCTGAATCTCATGCCCTGAAACTCCTTCACTGAAACACCTGCCCTGAATCTCCTGCCCTGAAACTCATGCCCCGAATCTCATCCCCTGAATCTCACGCTCTGAAACTCGTGCACTGAATCTCATTACCTCAAGTTCCTGCACTGAAACTCATGCCCTGAATCGCATGTCCTGAAACTCCTGCCCTGAATCACATGCCCTAAAACTCCTTCCCCTGAATCATCTGCCCAGAAACTCATGCCCTGAATTACATGCCCTGAAATACCTGCCCTGAATCTCATGCCCTGAAACTCATGCCCTGAAACTCCTGCACTGAAACTCATGCACTGAAACTCATGCCCTGAATCACATGCCCTAAAACTCCTGCCCTGAATCATCTGCACAGAAAACTCATGCCCTGAATCTCATGCCCGAAACTCCTGCACTGAAACTCATGCCATGAATCTCATGTCCTGAAACTCACGCCCTGAAACTCCTGCTCTGAAACTCATCCCTGAAACTCATGCCCTGAAAGTCATGCCCTGAATCTCCTGTCCTAAATCTCATGCCCTGAATCTAATGCCCTGAATCTCATGCCCTGAACCTCATGCCCTGAAACTCAAGCCCTGAATCTCATGCCCTGAAACTCTTGCCCTAAATCACATACCCTGAAACTCCTGCCCTGAAACTCATGCACTGAAAGTCATGCCCTGAATCGCATGCCCTAAAACTCCTGCCCTGAATCATCTGCCCAGAAACTCATGCCCTGAATTACATGCCCTGAAATGCCTGCACTGAATCTCATGCCCTGAAACTCATGCCCTGAATCTCATGCCCTGAAACTCCCGCACTGAAACTCATGCACTGAAACTCATGCCCTGAATCACATGCCCTGAAATACCTGCCCTGAATCTCATGCCCTGAAACTCCTGCACTGAAACTCATGCACTGAAACTCATGCCCTGAATCACATACCCTAAAACTCCTGCCCTGAATCATCATCCCAGAAACTCATGCCCTGAATTACATGCCCTGAAATACCTGCCCTGAATCTCATGCCCTGAATCTCATGCCCTGAAACTCCTGCACTGAAACTCATGCCATGAATCTCATATCCTGAAACTCACGCCCTGAATTATATGCCCTGAAACTCCTGCCCTGAAACTCATGCCCTGAAACTCATGCCCTGAATCTCCTGTCCTAAAACTCATGCCCTAAATCTCATGCCCTGAATCTCATGCCCTGAAACTCCTGCACTGAAACACCTGCCCTGAATCTCCGGCCCTGAAACTCATGCCCTGAATCTCATGCCCTGAATCTCACGCTCTGAAACTCGTGCACTGAATCTCATGACCTCAAGTTCCTGCAGTGAAACTCATGCCCTGAATCTCATGTCCTGAAACTCCTGCCCTGAATCACCTACCCCGAAACTCATGCCCTGAATCTCATGCCCTGAAACTCCTGCACTGAAACTCATGCCATGAATCTCATATCCTGAAACTCACGCCCTGAATCACATGCCCTGAAACTCCTGCCCTGAAACTCATGCCCTGAAACTCATGCCCTGAATCTCCTGTCCTGAAACTCATGCCCTGAATCTCATGCCCTGAATCTCATGCCCTGAAACTCCTGCACTGAAACACCTGCCCTGAATCTCCTGCCCTGAAAATCATGCCCTGAATCTCATGCCCTGAATCTCATGCTCTGAAACTCATGCCCTGAATCTCATGCCCTCAAGTTCCTGCACTGAAACTCATGCCCTGAATCTCATGACCTGAAACTCATGCCCTGAACCTCATGCCCTGAAACTCAAGCCCTGAATCTCATGCCCTGATCCACATGCCCTAAAACTAATGCCCTGAATCATCTGCCCAGAAACTCATGCCCTGAATTACATGCCCTGAAATTCCTGCCCTGAATCTCATGCCCTGAAACTCAAGCCCTGAATCTCATGCCCGGAATCTCATGCCCTAAATCACATACCCTGAAACTCCTGCCCTGAAACTCATGCACTCAAACTCATGCCCTGAATCACATGCCCTAAAACTCCTGCCCTGAAACTCATGCCCTGAAACTCATGCCCTGAACCTCATGCCCTGAAACTCAAGCCCTGAATCTCATGCCCTGAAACTCAAGCCCTAAATCACATACCCTGAAACTACTGCCCTGACACTCATGCACTGAAACTCATGCCCTGAATCACATGCCCTAAAATTCCTGCCCTGAATCATCTGCCCAGAAACTCATGCCCTGAATTACATGCCCTGAAATACCTGCCCTGAATCTCATGCCCTGAAACACCTGCACTGAAATGCCTGCCCTGAATCTTCTGCCTTGAAAATCATGCCCTGAATCTCATGCCCTGAATCTCATGCTCTGAAACTCGTGCACTGAATCTCATGCCCTCAAGTTCCTGCACTGAAACTCATGCCCTGAATCTCATGCCCTGAAACTCATGCCCTGAACCTCATGCCCTGAAACTCAAGCCCTGAATCTCATGCCCTGAAACTCATGCCCTAAATCACATACCCTGAAACTCCTGCCCTGAAACTCATGCACTGAAAATCATGCCCTGAATCACATGCCCTAAAACTCATGCCCTGAATCATCGGCCCAGAAACTCATGCCCTGAAATACCTGCCCTGAATCTCATGCCCTGAAACGCCTGCCCTCAAACTCATTCACTGAAACTCATGCCCTGAATCTCATGCCTTGAAACTCCTGCCCTCAAACTCATGCACTGAAACTCATGCCCTGAATCTCATGCCCTGAAACACCTGCACTGAAACTCATGCCATGAATCTCATATCCGGAAACTCAAGCCTTGAATCACATGCCCTGAAACTCCTGCACTGAAACTCATGCCCTGAAACTCATGCCCTGAAACTCATGCCCTGAATCTCATGCCCTGAATCTCGTGCCCTGAAACTCCTGCACTGAAACACCTGCCCTGAATCTCCTGCCCTGAAAATGAAGCCCTGAATCTCATGCTCTAAAACTCGTGCACTGAATCTCATGCCCTCAAGTTCCTGCACTGAAACTAATGCCCTGAATCTCATGCCCTGAACCTCATGCCCTGAAACTCAAGCCCTGAATCACATGCCCTAAAATTCCTGCCCTGAATCATCTGCCCAGAAAATCATGCCCTGAATTACATGCCCTGAAATACCTGCCCTGAATCTCATGCCCTGAAACTCATGCCCTGAATCTCATGCCCTGAATCTCATGCCCTAAAACTCCTGCACTGAAATACCTGCCCTGAATCTTCTGCCTTGAAAATCATGCCCTGTATCTCATGCCCTGAATCTCATGCTCTGAAACTCGTGCACTGAATCTCATGCGCTCAAGTTCCTGCACTGAAACTCATGCCCTGAATCTCATGCCCTGAAACTCATGCCCTGAACCTCATGCCCTGAAACTCAAGCCCTGAATCTCATGCCCTGAAACTCATGCCCTAAATCACATACCCTGAACCTCCTGCCCTGAAACTCATGCACTGAAAATCATGCCCTGAATCACATGCCCTAAAACTCATGCCCTGAATCATCGGCCCAGAAACTCATGCCCTGAAATACCTGCCCTGAATATCATGCCCTGAAACTCATGCCCTGAATCTCATGCCCTGAAACTCCTGCCCTCAAACTCATGCACTGAAACTCATGCCCTGAATCTCATGCCTTGAAACTCCTGCCCTCAAACTCATGCCCTGAAACTCATGCACTGAAACTCATGCCATGAATCTCATATCCGGAAACTCAAGCCTTGAATCACATGCCCTGAAACTCCTGCCCTGAAACTCATGCCCTGAAACTCATGCCCTGAAACTCATGCCCTGAATCTCATGCCCTGAATCTCGTGCCCTGAAACTCCTGCACTGAAACACAGCCCTGAATCTCCTGCCCTGACAATGAAGCCCTGAATCTCATGCTCTAAAACTCGTGCACTGAATCTCATGCCCTCAAGTTCCTGCACAAAAACTCATGCCCTGAATCTCATGCCCTGAATCTCATGCCCTGAACCTCATGCCCTGAAACTCAAGCCCTGAATCTCATGCCCTGAAACTCTTGCCCTAAATCACATACCCTGAAACTCCTGCACTGAAACTCATGCCATGAATCTCATATCCGGAAACTCAAACCTTGAATCACATGCCCTGAAACTCCTGCCCTGAAACTCATGCCCTGAAACTCATGCCCTGAATCTCCTGTCCTAAAACTCATGCCCTGAATCTCATGCCCTGAATCTCATGCCCTGAATCTCGTGCCCTGAAACTCCTGCACTGAAACACCTGCCCTGAATCTCCTGCCCTGAAAATGAAGCCCTGAATCTCATGCTCTAAGACTCATGCACTGAATCTCATGCCCTCAAGTTCCTGCACTGAAACTCATGCCCTGAATCTCATGCCCTGAAACTCATGCCCTGAACCTCATGCCCTGAAACTCAAGCCCTGAATCTCATGCCCTGAAACTCTTGCCCTAAATCACATACCCTGAAACTCCTGCCCTGAAACTCATGCACTGAAGGTCATGCCCTGAATCACATGCCCTAAAACTCCTGCCCTGAATCATCTGCCCAGAAACTCATGCCCTGAATTACATGCCCTGAAATGCCTGCACTGAATCTCATGCCCTGAAACTCATGCCCTGAATCTCATGCCCTGAAACTCCCGCACTGAAACTCATGCACTGAAACTCATGCCCTGAATCACATGCCCTAAAACTCCTGCCCTGAATCATCTGCCCAGAAACTCATGCCCTGAATTACATGCCCTGAAATACCTGCCCTGAATCTCATGCCCTGAAACTCATGCCCTGAATCTCATGCCCTGAAACTCCTGCACTGAAACTCATGCACTGAAACTCATGCCCTGAATCACATACCCCTAAAACTCCTGCCCTGAATCATCATCCC
>NW_027277811.1:0-24340 GCF_030028105.1 Mobula birostris
GTTCACATGGGGTGGGGAAACAGGAGACAGCGAGGAATGTGGGGGAGGGAGCGCATCACAGAGACGGGGAGGGTAAGAAATATGGTGCAGGTCATGGGGATGGGGGGTGAAGGTGAGGCACAGAAGGGGGTTAGGAGTGGAAGGGCATGAATGAGAAGGGGAGTGTAGCAGAGAGTGACAGAGGAATGTAGGAGGAGGGTGGTGAGGGGAGCGGGGAGAGCGTGGGTCACACAGACAAGGAGGGTGTAGGAGAGAGGAGGGTCACAGAGACAGAGAGGGTGTAGGGCAGAGAGGGGTGTGGGGGAGGGGGGTCAGAGACAGGGAGGGATGTAGGGTATGGATAGAGCCACAGAGAGGGGTAAAGGAGAGGGGTGTAGGGGAGAGAGGGTGTGACAAGGCTGTGTAGGGGACAGAGGAGTTGAAGGAGACGGGGGATGTTGGTGAGAGGGTGATGGAGGGATGTCGGAGGAGGGCAGAGGACAAAAGTAGCAGTCAAATACACGGAGTTTCCCCAAGAAAGACTACAATGACCATGAAGCCTGGCGCGGGCACCAGCGCGCATGCGTAACTAGCGGGCGCGTGTACGATTTTTTTCTACAAATCGTTTTTGGCGATTCTGTTCGGGGGGAGGGTGTTAATCACGACCGGAATATAGATAATTAGCTAATACATTCAATTTCGTTTCTAAAAGGGTTTATCTAACGAATTTAGTATTAAACACACAGCGCATATTTTCCTCGCATGAATGTAGTGATAAGTCAATTATCAGGGGAGGACAGGGGAGCTTGAAGTAAGTCTTGAACGAACTTCCAGTAGGAGTGGTAGAGGCAGGTTCGATATTATCATTTAAAGAAAAACTGGATAGGTATATGGACAGGAAAGGAATGGAGGGTTATGGGCTGAATGCTGAATAGGTGAGAGTAGCGTTCAGCACGGACTAGAAGGGCACAGATGGCCTGTTTCCGTGCTGTAATTGTTATATAGTTATATAAGTCAATGGCATCATAACACGTTAAGTATCGTTTGGATATTAAACACGCAGCACATATTTTCCCCTTATGAACATATAAAATCACTGCAACACACCAATATCGCTGAATCAGTGGGAGCCCTGGGCTTGTTTCCCTGCAACAAGACGGTCCTATCGAGGAGCGATGGGAGACAGCGATACTCGAAGGGGGTTCCTTATGTCCAGTCTATTCCGCAATGTAGTTTTCGTTGCATTCATTGCAGAGGTACGTTGGAAATGGAAGCAACGTTTTCAGTGCTTTCGTGGTTATCTCAGGATATTTAGCCTTGACTTTGATCCAGAATGCCAACAGAGATATGTCAAACATACTTTTCAGCCCGCCATCATTTGCAAGCTGGAGGAGTTGATCTTCTTCCCACGCTGACACGGATGACGCGCGGGTAATGACCTCGCGTGTGTTCAGTCTCAACAGCGCGTGACAGGGAATGAGGAAAGGTGCAGCTGACTAATATCGCCAAATCATATCGTTTCCTCGCGGCCCGGTGGTTGGGGACCGCTGGTGTAGGGGAGGGAGGGAGTCACGAAGACGTAGAATAGTGTAGGGCAGGGAGGGGCTATGGAGACAAGGAGGTAGGGGTGAATGAGATGGGTAGGGAGAAGGGAAGAGGTGACATGGAGATGGAGTCGGGTGTAGGAGGTGGAGAAAGTTGTAGGGGAGGAGGGTTCACGATGGATATAGCGGTGGGATTGAGGTCTCACAGAGACAGGAAGGATGTGTTGATATGGTGCAGATCACAGCTTAGGGGGTACGGGAGGGAGTAGGAAAGGACGTGGCTGAGAATGGAGGTGGGATGAAGAAGCGGGTACCAATAACAAGACAGAGATAGAGAGGTGAGAAATACGGTGTGGGTCATGGAGACGGGGTGGGGGGGGGAGATGATACAGAGAAGAGAGTGTTAGGAGTGGAACAGCATGAATGTGAAGGGGGGATGTAGCAGATGGAGAGCGGCGGAGGGATGTAGGAGGAGGGTGGGGGAGAGAGGGGGTCTCACAGACCAGGAGGGGTGTAGGAGAGAGAGGGGTCAGAGAGACTGGGAGGGGTGTAGGGGAGAGAGGGATTCACAGAGACAGGGAGTGTAGGGAACAGAGGGGTCACAGAGATGGGGGATATAGGGGAGACAGGGTGTGACAAAGGTGTGTAGGGGACGGAGAAGTTGAAGGAGACAGACGGGATGTAGGAGGAGGGCAGAGGAGGGGTGTAGGAGATGAGGGGAGATGTGTTGTCAGTAGAAGGGGTCACAGAGATGGGGAGAGGTGTCGAGGAGGGCAGGAGTCACGGACAGAGGGGTCACAGAGACAGGGAGGAGTGCAGGGTACAAATAGTGTCACAGAGACAGGGAGGAGTGCAGGGAACAGAGGGGTCACAGAGATGGGGATGCAGGGTGTGACAAAGAAGAGAGGGGTGTAGGGGACAGAGGGGTTGAAGGAGACAGGAGGGATGTAGGAGGAGGGCAGAGGAGGGGTGTAGGAGATGAGGGGAGATGTGTTGTCAGTAGAAGGGGTCACAGAGTTGGGGAGAGGTGACGAGGAGGGCAGGAGTCACAGAGAGAAGGGAGGGTATCACTGAGATAGGACAGGGTGTAGAGGAGGGTGGGGGTCACAGAGAATGTGGTGGGGTGCAGGGGAGGGAGGGAGGGGTTCACGGAGACAGGCAGTGGTGTAGCAGGGTGGAGGGGATTTACGGAGACAGAGACGGAGGAATGGGGTGAAAGAGACAGGAGGAGTGTAGGGGAGGGAGGGGATGTAGACGGGAGGGGTACAGTCAGAGGGAGGCTTATAGGGCGTAAAGGAGGTGACACATATGGGAGGAGTGTGAGGAAGCAAGACGGCGACAAAGAGGGTGTGGGAGTGTCACGGAGACATGGAGTACTGTAGGGCAGGGAGGGGCTATGGAGACAAGGAGGTAGGGGTGAACGAGATGGTAGGGAGAAGAGAAGAGGTGACCTGGAGATGGAGACGGGTGTATGAGGTGGGGAAAGTTGTAGGGGAGGAGGATTCACGATGAAACTCAGGTCTCACAGAGACCAGGAGAGTGAGTTGATATGGTGCAGATCACAGCTTAGGGAGGCAGGGAGGGAGTAGGAAAAGAAGCGGTGTGAAACATGGTGTGGATCTTGGGGGGGGTGACGGGGAGGGAAGGTGAGACAGAGAAGGGGTTTAGGAGTGGAAGGGCATGAATGAGAAGGAGGGGTGCGGCAGACGGAGAGTGACAGAGGGATGTAAGGGAGAGACAGGGGTCTCACAGACCGGGAGGAGTGTAGGGGAGAGAGAGGGGTCTCACAGACCGGGAGGAGTGTAGGGGAGAGAGTTGGGGAGTCTCACAGACTGAGAGGAGTGTAGGGGAGAGAGGGGGGTTCTCACAGACTGAGAGGAGTGTAGGTGAGAGAGGCGGGGGTGGGGTCTCACAGACCGGGAGGTGTGTAGGGGAGAGAGAGGGTTCTCACAGACTGGGAGGAGTGTAGGGGAGAGAGGGGTCTCACAGCCCGGGAGGATTGTCGGGGGGAGAGGAGGGTCTCACAGACCTGGGAGGGGTCTGGGGGAGAGAGGGGAGTCTCACAGACCGGGAGCGGTTTGGGGGAGAGAAGGGGTTCTCCTAGACCGGGAAGGGTCTGGGGGAGAGAGTGGGTTCTCACAGACCGGGAGCGGTCTGGGGAAGAGAGGGGGTTCTCACAGACCGGGAGGGGTGTACGGGAGAGAGGGGGGGGTCTCACAGACCGGGAGTGGGGTAGGGGAGAGAGGGGGTGTCTCACAGACCGGGAGGGGTGTAGGGGAGACAGGGGGTTCTCATAGTCCGGGAGTGGTCTGGGGAAGAGAGAGAGGTCTCACAGACCGGTAGGAATGTAGGGGAGACGGGGGGGGGGGTCTCACAGACCGGGAGGGGTTTGGGGGAGAGAGGGGGTTCTCACAGACCGGGAGGGGTCTGGGGAAGAGAGGGGGTTCTCACAGACCGGGAGGGGTGTAGGGGAGAGAGGGGGTCTCACAGACCGGTAGGAATGTAGGGGAGACGGAGGGGGGGTCTCACAGACCGGGAGGGGTTTGGGGGAGAGAGGGGGTTCTCACAGACCGGGAGGGGTCTGGGGAAGAGAGGGGGTTCTCACAGACCGGGAGGGGTGTAGGGGAGAGTATGGGGGTCTCACAGACCGGTAGGGGTGTAGGATAGAGAGGGGGGTCTCACAGAGCGGGTGGGGTGTAGGGGAGAGAGGGGGGGATCTCACAGACCGGGAGGGGTGTAGGATAGAGAGGGGGGTCTCACAGACCGGGTGGGGTGTAGGGGAGTGAGTGGGGGGGTCTCACAGACCAGGAGGAGTGTAGGGGAGAGAGGGGGTTCTCACAGTCCGGGAGGGGTGTAGGGGAGAGACGGGGTTCTCACAGACCGGGAGCAGTCTGGGGAAGAGAGGGGGTTCTGAACGACCGGGAGGGGTGTAGGAGAGAGGGGGGGTGGGGTCTCACAGACCGGGAGGAGTGTAGGGGAGAGTGAGGGGTCTCACAGACCGGGAGGGGTGTAGGGGAGAGAGAGGGATCTCACAGACCGGGAGGAGTGTCGGGGAGAGAGAGGGATCTCACAGACAGGGAAGGGTGTAGGGGAGGGGGGAGGGGTTCTCACAGACCGGGAGGAGTGTCGGGATCTCACAGACCGGGAAGAGCGTATGGGAGAGAGGCGGTGGGGAGGTCTCACACAGACCGGGAGGAGTGTAGGGGAGAGAGAGGGTTCTCACAGACCGGGAGGAGTGTAGGGGAGGGGGGGGGGTTCTCACAGACCGGGAGGAATGTGGGGGAGAGAGTTGGGGGGTCTCACAGACTGACAGGAGTGTAGGGGAGAGAGGGGGGTTCTCACTGACCGGGAGGAGTGTAGGTGAGACAGAGCGATCTCACAGACTGGGAGGAGTGTAGGGGAGAGAGCGGTTTCACAGCCCGGGAGGAGTGTAGGGGGGAGAGGAGGGTCTCACAGACCTGGGAGGGGTCTGGGGGAGAGAGGGGAGTCTCACAGACCGGGAGGGGTTTGGGGAGAGAGGGGGTTCTCCTAGACCGGGAAGGGTCTGAGGGAGAGAAGGGGTTCTCACAGACCGGGAGAGGTCTGGGGAAGAGAGGGTGTTCTCACAGACCGGGAGGGATGTACGGGAGAGAGGGGGCGGGGGGTCTCACAGACCGGGAGTGGTGTCGGGGAGAGAGGGGGTGTCTCACAGACCGGGAGGAGTGTCGGGGAGAGAGAGGGATCTCACAGACCGGGAGGAGTGTCGGGGAGAGGTTGGGGGTATCACAGACCGGGAGGAGTGTAGGGGTAGGGGGGGGGGTCTCACAGACCGGGAGGAGTGTAGGGGAGAGGTGGGGGGTCTCACAGACCAGGAGGAGTGTCGGGATCTCACAGACCGGGAAGGGCGTATGGGAGAGAGGCAGTGGGGTGGTCTCACAGACCGGGAGGAGTGTAGGGGAGAGAGCGGGGGTCTCACAGCCCGGGAGCGGTTTGGGGGAGAGAAGGGGTTCTCCTAGACCGGGAAGGTCTGGGGAGAGAGGGGGTTCTCACAGACCGGGAGGGGTGTACGGGAGAGAGGGGGGGGGTCTCACAGACCGGGAGGGGTGTAGGGGAGAGAGGGGGTTCTCATAGTCCGGGAGCGGTGTGGGGAAGAGAGAGGGGTCTCACAGACCGGGAGGAGTGTAGGGGAGAGAGAGGGGGGTCCTCACTGACCGGAGGAGTGTAGGGGAGAGAGAGGGGTCTCACAGACTGAGAGGAGTGTAGGGGAGAGGGGGGTTCTCACAGACCGGGAGGAGTGTAGGGGAGAGAGGCGGGGGTGGGGTCTCACAGACCGGGAGGTGTGTAGGAGATACAGAGCGATCTCACAGACTGAGAGGAGTGTAGGGGAGAGGAGGGTCTCACAGACCGGGAGCGGTTTGGGGGAGAGAGGGGGTTCTCCTAGACCGGGAAGGGTCTGGGGGAGAAAGGGGGTTCTCACAGACCGGGAGCGTTCTGGGGAAGAGAGGGGTTCTCACAGACCGGGCGGGGTGTACGGGAGAGAGGGGGGGGTTCTCACAGACCGGGAGTGGGGTAGGGGAGAGAGGGGGTGTCTCACAGACCGGGAGGTGTGTAGGGGAGAGGGGGGGTTCTCATAGTCCGGGAGCGGTCTGGGGAAGAGAGAGGGGTCTCACAGACCGGGAGGAGTGTAGGGGAGAGAGGCGGGGTCTCACAGACCGGGAGGAGTGTTAGGGAGAGAGAGGGATCTCACAGACAGGGAAGGTTGTAGGGGAGAGGAGGGGGTCTCACAGACTGGGAAGGGCGTATGGAAGAGAGGCGGTGGGGGGTCTCACAGACCGGGAGGAGTGTAGGGGAGAGAGAGAGATTTCTCACAGACCGGGAGGGGAGGGAGGGGGGGGGGGAGGTCTCACAGACTGTGAGAGCTCTGGGGGAGAGAGGGGGTTCTCTCAGACCGGGAGGAGTGCAGGGGAGAGAAAGGAATCTCACAGATCCGAAGGAGTGTAGGGGAGAGAGGGGGTTCTCACAGACCGGGATGGTCGTGGGGGAGAGAGGGGGTTCTCACAGACCGGGAGGTGTGTAGGCGTGGGGGGGGGGGGGCTCACAGACCGGGAGGAGTGTAGGGCAGAGAGGGGGGGGGAATCTCACAGACCGGGAGGAGTGTAGGGGAGAGAGAGAGATCTCACAGACCAGGAGGAATGTAGGGGAAAAGGGGGGCGTCTCACAGACCGGGAGGTGTTTAGGGGAGAGAGAGGGATCTCACAGACCAGGAGGAGTGTAGGGGAGAAGTGGGGGGTGTCTCACAGACCGGGAGGAGTGTGGGGGAGAGAGAGGGATCTCACAGCCCGGGAGGAGTGTAGGGGCGAGAGAGAGGTCTCACAGACTGGGATGGGTGTGCGGGAGAGAGGGGGTTCTCACAGGCTGGGGGAGTGTAGGGGAGGGCGGGGTCTCACAGAGCGGGAGGAGTGTAGGGCAGAGAAGGGGGGCGGGGTCTCACAGACCGGGAGGAGTGTAGGGGAGGGGTGGGGGTCTCACAGACCAGGAGGAGTGTAGTGGAGGGGGGGGGTCTCACAGACCGGGAGGAGTGTAGTAGAGAGAGAGGGATCTCACAGACCAGGAGGAGTGTAGGGGAGAGAGGGGGGGTCTCACAGACCGGGAGGAGTGTATGGGAGAGAGAGGGGTCTCACAGACCGGGAGGAGTGTAGGGGAGAGAGAGGGATCTCACAGACCAGGAGGAGTGTAGGGGAGAAGGGGGGGGGGTGTCTCACAGACCGGGAGGAGTGTGGGGGAGAGAGAGGGATCTCACAGCCCGGGAGGAGTGTAGGGGCGAGAGAGAGGTCTCACAGACTGGGATGGGTGTGCGGGAGAGAGGGGGTTCTCACAGGCTGGGGGAGTGTAGGGGAGGGCGGGGTCTCACAGAGCGGGAGGAGTGTAGGGCAGAGAAGGGGTGCGGGGTCTCACAGACCGGGAGGAGTGTAGGGGAGAGAGAGGGATCTCACAGACCGGAGGAGTGTAGGGGAGGGGTGGGGGTCTCACAGACCAGGAGGAGTGTAGTGGAGGGGGGGGGGGTCTCACAGACCGGGAGGAGTGTAGTAGAGAGAGAGGGATCTCACAGACCAGGAGGAGTGTAGGGGAGAGAGAGGGGTCTCACTGACCGGGATGGGCGTGGGGGAGAGAGGGGGTTCTCACAGACCGGGATGGGCGTGGGGGAGATAGGGGGTTCTCATAGACCGGGGGAGTGTAAGCAAGAGGTGGGGGGGTCTCACAGACTGGGAGGAGCGTAGGGCAGGGGGGGGGGGTCTTCAGACTGGGAGGAGTGTAGGGGAGAGAGAGGGATCTCACAGACCGGGTGGGGTGTAGGGCAGAGAGGGGGGGTGGTCTCACAGACAGGGAGGGGTGTAGGGAAGAGAGAGTGTTCTCACAGACTGGGAGCGGTCTGGGAAAGAGAGGGGTTTCTCACAGACCCGGAGGAGTGTAGGGGAGAGAGGGAGGGGTTCTCACAGACCGGGAGGGGTGTAGGGGAGAGAGGAGGTGTCTCACAGACCGGGAGATGTGTAGGGGAGAGACGGGGTTCTCAAAGAGCGGGAGGAGTGTAGTGGAGGGGGGGGGGGGGGTCTCACAGACCGGGATGAGTGTAGTAGAGAGAGAGGGATCTCACAGACCAGGAGGAGTGTAGGGGAGAGAGGGGGGGGTCTCACATACCGGGAGGAGTGTATGGGAGAGAGAGGGGTCTCACAGACCGAAAGGAGTGTAGGGGAGAGAGAGGGATCTCACAGACCGCGAGGAGTGTAGGGGAGAGAGAGGGATCTCACAGACCGTGAGCAGTGTAGGGGAGAGAGAGGGGACTCACAGACCGGGATGGGCGTGGGGGAGAGAGGGGGTTCTCACAGACCGGGAGGGGTCTGGGGAAGAGAGGGGGTTCTCACAGACCGGGAGGGGTGTAGGGGAGATGGGGGGGAGGTCTCACAGACAGGGAGGGGTCGGGGGAGAGAGGGGGTTCTCACAGACCGGGAGGGGTCTGGGGAAGACAGGGGGTTCTCACAGACCGGGAGGGATGTAGGGGAGAGTGCGGGGGGTCTCACAGACCGGTAGGGGTGTAGGGTAGAGAGGGGGGTCTCACAGACCGGGTGGGGTGTAGGGGAGAGAGAGGGTTCTCACAGACCGGGAGGGGTGTAGGGTAGAGAGGTGTGTCTCACAGACCAGGTGGGGTGTAGGGGAGAGAGGGGGGGATCTCACAGACCGGGAGGAGTGTATGGGAGAGAGAGGGGTCTCACAGACCGAAAGGAGTGTAGGGGAGAGAGAGGGATCTCACAGACCGCGAGGAGTGTAGGGGAGAGAGAGGGATCTCACAGACCGTGAGCAGTGTAGGGGAGAGAGAGGGGACTCACAGACCGGGATGGGCGTGGGGGAGAGAGGGGGTTCTCACAGACCGGGAGGGGTCTGGGGAAGAGAGGGGGTTCTCACAGACCGGGAGGGGTGTAGGGGAGATGGGGGGGAGGTCTCACAGACAGGGAGGGGTCGGGGGAGAGAGGGGGTTCTCACAGACCGGGAGGGGTCTGGGGAAGACAGGGGGTTCTCACAGACCGGGAGGGGTGTAGGGGAGAGTGCGGGGGGTCTCACAGACCGGTAGGGGTGTAGGGTAGAGAGGGGGGTCTCACAGACCGGGTGGGGTGTAGGAGAGAGAGAGGGTTCTCACAGACCGGGAGGGGTGTAGGGTAGAGAGGGGTGTCTCACAGACCAGGTGGGGTGTAGGGGAGAGAGGGGGGGATCTCACAGACCGGGAAGGGTGTAGGGGAGAGATGGAGGGGTTCTCACAGACCAGGGGGAGTGTAGGGGAGAGACGGGGTTCTCACAGACCGGGAGGGGTGTAGGGGAGAGATGGAGGGGTTCTCACAGACCAGGAGGAGTGTAGGGGAGAGATGGAGGGGTTCTCACAGACCGGGAGGGGTGCAGGGGAGAGACGGGGTTCTCACAGACCGGGAGTAGTCTGGGGAAGAGAGGGGGTTCTGAACGACCGGGAGGGGTGCAGGAGAGAGGGGGTGTCTCACAGACCGGGAGGAGTGTAGGGGAGTGAGAGGGGTCTCACAGACCGGGAGGAGTGTAGGGTAGAGAGAGGGGTCTCACAGACTGGGATGGGTGTGCGGGAGAGAGGGGGTTCTCACAGGCTGGGGGAGTGTAGGGGAGGGCGGGGTCTCACAGAGCGGGAGGAGTGTAGGGCAGAGAAGGGGGCGGGGTCTCACAGACCGGGAGGAGTGTAGGGGAGAGAGAGGGATCTCACAGACCGGAGGAGTGTAGGGGAGGGGTGGGGGTCTCACAGACCAGGAGGAGTGTAGTGGAGGGGGGGGGTCTCACAGACCGGGAGGAGTGTAGTAGAGAGAGAGGGATCTCACAGACCAGGAGGAGTGTAGGGGAGAGAGGGGGGGTCTCACAGACCGGGAGGAGTGTATGGGAGAGAGAGGGGTCTCACAGACCGGGAGGAGTGTAGGGGAGAGAGAGGGATCTCACAGACCAGGAGGAGTGTAGGGGAGAAGGGGGGGTGGTGTCTCACAGACCGGGAGGAGTGTGGGGGAGAGAGAGGGATCTCACAGCCCGGGAGGAGTGTAGGGGCGAGAGAGAGGTCTCACAGACTGGGATGGGTGTGCGGGAGAGAGGGGGTTCTCACAGGCTGGGGGAGTGTAGGGGAGGGCGGGGTCTCACAGAGCGGGAGGAGTGTAGGGCAGAGAAGGGGGGCGGGGTCTCACAGACCGGGAGGAGTGTAGGGGAGAGAGAGGGATCTCACAGACCGGAGGAGTGTAGGGGAGGGGTGGGGGTCTCACAGACCAGGAGGAGTGTAGTGGAGGGGGGGGGGGTCTCACAGACCGGGAGGAGTGTAGTAGAGAGAGAGGGATCTCACAGACCAGGAGGAGTGTAGGGGAGAGAGAGGGGTCTCACTGACCGGGATGGGCGTGGGGGAGAGAGGGGGTTCTCACAGACCGGGATGGGCGTGGGGGAGATAGGGGGTTCTCATAGACCGGGGGAGTGTAAGCAAGAGGTGGGGTGGTATCACAGACTGGGAGGAGCGTAGGGCAGGGGGGGGTCTTCAGACTGGGAGGAGTGTAGGGGAGAGAGAGGGATCTCACAGACTGGGAGCGGTCTGGGAAAGAGAGGGGTTTCTCACAGACCCGGAGGAGTGTAGGGGAGAGAGGGAGGGGTTCTCACAGACCGGGAGGGGTGTAGGGGAGAGAGGAGGTGTCTCACAGACCGGAGATGTGTAGGGGAGAGACGGGGTTCTCAAAGAGCGGGAGGAGTGTCGTGGAGGGGGGGGGGGGTCTCACAGACCGGGATGAGTGTAGTAGAGAGAGAGGGATCTCACAGACCAGGAGGAGTGCAGGGGAGAGAGGGGGGGTCTCACATACCGGGAGGAGTGTATGGGAGAGAGAGGGGTCTCACAGACCGAAAGGAGTGTAGGGGAGAGAGAGGGATCTCACAGACCGCGAGGAGTGTAGGGGAGAGAGAGGGATCTCACAGACCGTGAGCAGTGTAGGGGAGAGAGAGGGGACTCACAGACCGGGATGGGCGTGGGGGAGAGAGGGGGTTCTCACAGACCGGGAGGGGTCTGGGAAGAGAGGGGGTTCTCACAGACCGGGAGGGGTGTAGGGGAGATGGGGGGGAGGTCTCACAGACAGGGAGGGGTCGGGGGAGAGAGGGGGTTCTCACAGACCGGGAGGGGTCTGGGGAAGACAGGGGGTTCTCACAGACCGGGAGGGGTGTAGGGGAGAGTGCGGGGGGTCTCACAGACCGGTAGGGGTGTAGGGTAGAGAGGGGGGTCTCACAGACCGGGTGGGGTGTAGGGGAGAGAGAGGGTTCTCACAGACCGGGAGGGGTGTAGGGTAGAGAGGGGTGTCTCACAGACCAGGTGGGGTGCAGGGGAGAGAGGGGGGGATCTCACAGACCGGGAAGGGTGTAGGGGTGAGAAGGGGTTCTCACAGACCGGCAGCGTTCTGGGGAAGACAGGTGTTTCTCACAGACCGGGAGGGGTGTAGGGGAGAGATGGAGGGGTTCTCACAGACCAGGAGGAGTGTAGGGGAGAGACGGGGTTCTCACAGACCGGGAGGGGTGTAGGGGAGAGATGGAGGGGTTCTCACAGACCAGGAGGAGTGTAGGGGAGAGATGGAGGGGTTCTCACAGACCGGGAGGGTGCAGGGGAGAGACGGGGTTCTCACAGACCGGGAGTAGTCTGGGGAAGAGAGGGGGTTCTGAACGACCGGGAGGGGTGCAGGAGAGAGGGGGGGTCTCACAGACCGGAGGAGTGTAGGGGAGTGAGAGGGGTCTCACAGACCGGGAGGAGTGTAGGGTAGAGAGAGGGGTCTCACAGACCGGGAGGAGTGTAGGGGAGAGAGTTGGGGGGTCTCACAGACTGAGAGGAGTGTAGGGGAGAGAGGGGGGTTCTCACAGACCGGGAGGAGTGTAGGGGAGAGAGGCGGGGGGTGGGGTCTCACAGACCGGGAGGTGTGTAGGGGAGACAGAGCGATCTCACAGACTGGGAGGAGTGTATGGGAGAGAGGGCTCTCACAGCCCGGGAGGAGTGTAGGTGGGAGAGGAGGGTCTCACAGACCGAGAGGGGTCTGGGGGAGAGAGGGGAGTCCTCACAGACCGGAAGCGGTTTGGGGGAGAGAGGGGTTCTCCGAGACCGGGAAGGGTCTGGGGAAGAGAGGGGGTTCTCACAGACCGGGAGGGATGTACGGGAGAGAGGGGGGGTCTCACAGACCGGGAGTGGGGTAGGGGAGAGAGGGGGTGTCTCACAGACCGGGAGGAGTGTAGGGGAGAGAGAGGGTTCTCACAGACTGGGAGGAGTGTAGGGGAGAGAGGGGTCTCACAGCCGGGAGGAGTGTAGGGGGGAGAGGAGGGTCTCACAGACCGGGAGGGGTCTGGGGGAGAGAGGGGAGTCTCACAGACCGGGAGGGGTGTACGGTGAAAGGGGGGGGGGGTCTCACAGACCGGGAGGGGTGTAGGAGAGAGACGGGTGTCTCATAGACCAGGTGGGGTGTAGGGGAGAGAGGGGGGGATCTCACAGACCGGGAGGGGTGTAGAGGTGAGAAGGGGTTCTCACAGACCGGGAGGAGTGTAGGGGAAGGGGGGGGTCTCACAGACCGGAAGGGGTTTGGGGGAGAGAGAGGGATCTCACAGACCGGGAGGAGTGTAGGGGAGAGGGGGGGAGGAGTCTCACAGACCGGGAGGAGTGTAGGGGAGAGAGAGGGGTCTCACAGACCGGGAGGAGTGTAGGGGAGAGAGGCGGGGGTGGGGTCTCACAGACCGGGAGGTGTGTAGCTGAGACAGAGCGATCTCACAGACTGGGAGGAGTGTAGGGGAGAGAGCGGTCTCACAGCCCGGGAGGAGTGTAGGGGGGAGAGGAGGGTCTCACAGACCAGGAGGAGTGTCGGGATCTCACAGACCGGGAAGGGCGTATGGGAGAGAGGCGGTGGGGTGGTCTCACAGACCGGGAGGAGTGTAGGGGAGAGAGCGGGGGTCTCGCAGACCGGGAGGAGTGTAGGGGAGAGAGAGGGTTCTCACAGACTGGGAGGAGTGTTGGGGAGAGAGGGGTCTCACAGCCCGGGAGGAGTGTCGGGGGGAGAGGAGGGTCTCACAGACCGGGAGCGGTTTGGGGGAGAGAAGGGGTTCTCCTAGACCGGGAAGGGTCTCGGGGAGAGAGGGGGTTCTCACAGACCGGGAGGGGTGTACGGGAGAGAGGGGGGCGGTCTCACAGACCGGGAGGGGTGGAGGGGAGAGAGGGGGACCTCATACTCCGGGAGCGGTCTGGGGAAGAGAGAGGGGTCTCACAGACCGGGAGGAGTGTAGGGGAGAGAGGCAGGGTCTCACAGAGCGGGAGGAGTGTAAGGGAGAGAGAGGGATCTCACAGACAGGGAAGGGTGTAGGGGAGGGGGGGGGGTTCTCACAGACCGGTAGGAGTCTCGGGATCTCACAGACCGGGAAGAGCGTATGGGAGAGAGGCGGTGGGGGGGTCTCACAGACCGGGAGGAGTGTAGGGGAGAGAGGGGGGGTCTCACAGACCGGGAGGAGTGTAGGGAAGAGAGAGGGTTCTCACAGACCGGAAGGAGTGTCGGGGAGAGAGGAGGGGCTCACAGACCGGGAGGAGTGTAGGGAAGAGAGTGGGTTCTCACAGACCGGGAGGAGTGTAGGGGAGGGGGGGGGGGTTCTCACAGACCGGGAGGGGTTTGGGGGAGAGAGGGGGTTCTCACAGACCAGGAGGGGTCTGGGGAAGAGAGGGGGGTCTCACAGACCGGGTGGGGTGTAGGGGAGAGAGAGGGATCTCACAGACCGGGAGGGGTGTAGGGTAAAGAGGGGGATCTGACAGACTGGGTGGGGTGTAGGTGAGAGAGGGGGGGTCTCACAGACCAGGAGGAGTGTAGGGGAGAGAGGGGGTTCTCAAAGACTGGGAGTGGTGTAGGGGAGAGACGGGGTTCTCACAGACCGGGAACAGTCTGGGGAAGAGAGTGGTTTCTGAACGACCGGGAGGGGTGTAGGGGAGGGGGGGGAGGAGTCTCACAGACTGGGAGGAGTGTAGGGGAGAGAGAGGGGTCTCACAAACCGGGAGGAGTGCAGGGGAGAGGTGGGGGGAGGTCTCACAGACGGGGAGGGGTCGGGGGAGAGAGGGGGTTCTCACAGACCGGGAGGGGTCTGGGGAAGACAGGGGGTTCTCACAGACCGGGAGGGGTGTAGGGGAGAGGGGGGGGTTCTCATAGTCCGGGAGCGGTCTGGGGAAAAGAGAGGGGTCTCACAGACCGGGAGGGGTGTAGGGGAGAGTGCGGGGGGTCTCACAGACCGGTAGGGGTGTAGGGTAGAGAGGGGGGTCTCACAGACCAGGTGGGGTGTAGGGGAGAGAGGGGGGGATCTCACAGACCGGGAGGGGTGTAGGGGTGAGAAGGGGTTCCCACAGACCGGGAGGAGTGTAGGGGAAGGGGGGGGGTCTCACAGACCGGGAGGGGTTTGGGGGAGAGAGAGGGATCTCACAGACCGGGAGGAATGTAGGGGAGAGGGGGGGGGAAGTCTCACAGACCGGGAGGAGTGTAGGGGAGAGAGAGGGGTCTCACAGACCGGGAGGAGTGTAGGGGAGAGAGAGGGGTCTCACAGACCGGGAGGAGTGTAGGGGAGAGAGGCGGGGGTGGGGTCTCACAGACCGGGAGGTGTGTAGCTGAGACAGAGCGATCTCACAGACTGGGAGGAGTGTAGGGGAGAGAGCGGTCTCACAGCCCGGGAGGAGTGTAGGGGGGAGAGGAGGGTCTCACAGACCAGGAGGAGTGTCGGGGTCTCACAGACCGGGAAGGGCGTATGGGAGAGAGGCGGTGGGGTGGTCTCACAGCCCGGGAGGATTGTCGGGGGGAGAGGAGGGTCTCACAGACCGGGAGGGGTCTGGGGGAGAGAGGGGAGTCTCACAGACCGGGAGCGGTTTGGGGGAGAGAAGGGGTTCTCCTAGACCGGGAAGGGTCTGGGGGAGAGAGGGGGTTCTCACAGACCGGGAGCGGTCTGGGGAAGAGAGGGGGTTCTCACAGACCGGGAGGGGTGTACGGGAGAGAGGGGGGGGGTCTCACAGACCGGGAGGGGTGTAGGGGAGAGAGGGGGACCTCATAGTCCGGGAGCGGTCTGGGGAAGAGAGGGGTTCTCACAGACCGGGAGGGGTGTACGGGAGAGAGGGGGGGGGGTCTCACAGAGCGGGAGGAGTGTAAGGGAGAGAGAGGGATCTCACAGACAGGGAAGGGTGTAGGGGAGGGGGGGTGGTTCTCACAGACCGGGAGGAGTGTCGGGATCTCACAGACCGGGAAGGGCGTATGGGAGAGAGGCGGTGGGGTGGTCTCACAGACCGGGAGGAGTGTAGGGGAGAGAGGGGGGGTCTCACAGACCGGGAGGAGTGTAGGGAAGAGAGAGGGTTCTCACAAACCGGGAGGAGTGTAGGGCAGAGAGCGGGGGGGGGGGTGCTCACATACCGGGAGGAGTGTAGGGGAGAGAGGGGTCTCACAGCCCGGGAGGAGTGTCGGGGGGAGAGGAGGGTCTCACAGAACGGGAGGGGTCTGGGGGAGGGAGGGGAGTCTCACAGACCGGGAGCGGTTTGGGGGAGAGGGGGGATTCTCCTGGACCAGGAAGGGTCTGGGGGAGGAAGGGGGTTCTCACAGACCAGGAGCGGTCTGGCGAAGAGAGGAGGTTCTCACAGACCGGGAGGGGTGTACGGGAGAGAGGGGGGGGTCTCACAGACGGGGAGTGGGGTAGGGGAGAGAGGGCGTGTCTCACAGACCGGGAGGTGTGTAGGGGAGACAGAGGGGTCTCACAGACCGGGAGGCGTGTAGGGGAGAGAGGCGGGGTCTCACAGACCGGGAGGAGTGTAAGGGAGAGAGAGGGATCTCACAGACAGGGAAGGGTGTACGGGAGAGAGGGGAGTCTCACAGACCGGGAGGGGTCTGGGGGAGAGAGGGGGTTCTCACAGACCGGGAGGGGTGGAGGGGAGAGTGCGGGGGGTCTCACAGACCGGTAGGGGTGTAGGGTAGAGAGGAGGGTCTCACAGACCGGATCGGGTGTAGGGGAGAGACAGGGGGTTTCACAGACCGGGAGGAGTGTAGTGGAGAGAGAGTGTTCTCACAGACCGGGAGGGGTGTAGGGTAGAGAAGGGGGGTCTCAGAGACCGAGTGGGATGTAGGGGAGAGAGGGGGGGGGTCTCACAGACCGGGAGGGGTGTAGGGGTGAGAGGGGGTTCTCACAGACCGGGAGCGTTCTGGGGAAGAGAGGGGATTCTCACAGACCGGGAGGGGTGTAGGGGAGAGAGGGAGGGGTTCTCACAGACCAGGAAGAGTGTAGGGGAGAGAGGGGGGAGGTCTCACAGACCGGGAGGGGTGTAGGAGAGAGACGGGGTTCTCACAGACCGGGAGCAGTCTGGGGAAGAGAGGGAGTTCTGAACGACCGGGAGGGGTGTAGGAGAGAGGGGGGGCGGTATCACAGACCGGGAGGAGTGTAGGGGAGAGAGAGGGGGGTCCTCACAGACCGGGAGGAGTGTAGGGGAGAGAGGCGGGGTCTCACAGACCGGGAGGAGTGTAGGGGAGAGAGAGAGATTTCTCACAGACCGGGAGGAGTGTAGGGGAGAGGGGGGGGAGGTCTCACAGACGGGGAGTGGTCGGGGGAGAGAGGGGGTTCTCACAGACCGGGTGGGGTCTGGGGAAGACAGGGGGTTCTCACAGACCGGGAGGGGTGTAGGGGAGAGTGCGGGGGGTCTCACAGACCGGGAGGGGTGTAGGAGAGAGGGGGGGGTCTCACAGACCGGCAGCGTTCTGGGGAAGACAGGTGTTTCTCACAGACCGGGAGGGGTGTAGGGGAGAGATGGAGGGGTTCTCACAGACCGGGAGGGGTCTGGGGGAGAGAGGGGGTTCTCACAGACCAGGAGGAGTGTAGGGGAGAGAGGGTGGTCTCACAGACCGGGAGGGGTGTAGGGGAGAGACGGGGTTCTCACAGACCGGGAGTAGTCTGGGGAAGAGAGGGGGTTCTGAACGACCGAGAGGGGTGTAGGAGAGAGGGGGGGGTCTCACAGACCGGGAGGAGTGCAGGGTAGAGAGAGGGTTCTCACAGACCGGGAGGAGTGTAGGGGAGAGAGAGGGGTCTCAAAGACCGGGAGGAATGTCGGGGAGAGAGTTGGGGGGTCTCACAGACTGAGAGGAGTGTAGGGGAGAGAGGGGGGTTCTCACTGACCGGGAGGAGTGTAGGGGAGAGAGGCGGGGGTGGGGTCTCACAGACCGGGAGGTGTGTAGGTGAGACAGAGCGATCTCACAGACTGGGAGGAGTGCAGGGGAGAGAGCGGTTTCACAGCCCGGGAGGAGTGTAGCGGGGAGAGGAGGGTCTCACAGACCTGGGAGGGGTCTGGGGGAGGGAGGGGAGTCTCACAGACCGGGAGGGGTTTGGGGGAGAGAGGGGGTTCTCACAGATGGGGAGAGGTCTGGGGAAGAGAGGGTGTTCTCACAGACCGGGAGGAGTGTAGGGGAGAGAGGCAGGGTCTCACAGAGCGGGAGGAGTGTAAGGGAGAGAGAGGGATCTCACAGACAGGGAAGGGTGTAGGGGAGGGGGGGGGGGGTTTCTCACAGACCGGGAGGAGTGTCGGGATCTCACAGACCGGGAAGAGCGTATGGGAGAGAGGCGGTGGGGGGGTCTCACAGACCGGGAGGAGTGTAGGGGAGAGAGGGGGGGTCTCACAGACCGGGAGGAGTGTAGGGAAGAGAGAGGGTTCTCACAGACCGGAAGGAGTGTCGGGGAGAGACGAGGGGCTCACAGACCGGGAGGAGTGTAGGGAAGACAGTGGGTTCTCACAGACCGGGAGGAGTGTAGGGGAGGGGGGGGGTTCTCACAGACCGGGAGGGGTTTGGGGGAGAGAGGGGGTTCTCACAGACCAGGAGGGGTCTGGGGAAGAGAGGGGGGTCTCACAGACCGGGTGGGGTGTAGGGGAGAGAGAGGGATCTCACAGACCGGGAGGGGTGTAGGGTAAAGAGGGGGATCTGACAGACTGGGTGGGGTGTAGGTGAGAGAGGGGGGGTCTCACAGACCAGGAGGAGTGTAGGGGAGAGAGGGGGTTCTCAAAGACTGGGAGTGGTGTAGGGGAGAGACGGGGTTCTCACAGACCGGGAACAGTCTGGGGAAGAGAGTGGTTTCTGAACGACCGGGAGGGGTGTAGGGGAGGGGGGGCAGGAGTCTCACAGACTGGGAGGAGTGTAGGGGAGAGAGAGGGGTCTCACAAACCGGGAGGAGTGTAGGGGAGAGGTGGGGGGAGGTCTCACAGACGGGGAGGGGTCGGGGGAGAGAGGGGGTTCTCACAGACCGGGAGGGGTCTGGGGAAGACAGGGGGTTCTCACAGACCGGGAGGGGTGTAGGGGAGAGCGGGGGGGTTCTCATAGTCCGGGAGCGGTCTGGGGAAAAGAGAGGGGTCTCACAGACCGGGAGGGGTGTAGGGGAGAGTGCGGGGGGTCTCACAGACCGGTAGGGGTGTAGGGTAGAGAGGGGGGTCTCACAGACCAGGTGGGGTGTAGGGGAGAGAGGGGGGGATCTCACAGACCGGGAGGGGTGTAGGGGGTGAGAAGGGGTTCTCACAGACCGGGAGGAGTGTAGGGGAAGGGGGGGGGTCTCACAGACCGGGAGGGTTTGGGGGAGAGAGAGGGATCTCACAGACCGGGAGGAATGTAGGGGAGAGGGGGGGAGGAGTCTCACAGACCGGGAGGAGTGTAGGGGAGAGAGAGGGTCTCACAGACCGGGAGGAGTGTAGGGGAGAGAGAGGGGTCTCACAGACCGGGAGGAGTGTAGGGGAGAGAGGCGGGGGTGGGGTCTCACAGACCGGGAGGTGTGTAGCTGAGACAGAGCGATCTCACAGACTGGGAGGAGTGTAGGGGAGAGAGCGGTCTCACAGCCCGGGAGGAGTGTAGGGGGGAGAGGAGGGTCTCACAGACCAGGAGGAGTGTCGGGATCTCACAGACCGGGAAGGGCGTATGGGAGAGAGGCGGTGGGGTGGTGCTCACAGACCGGGAGAGTGTAGGGGAGAGAGCGGGGGTCTCACAGACCGGGAGGAGTGTAGGGGAGAGAGAGGGTTCTCACAGACTGGGAGGAGTGTTGGGGAGACAGGGGTCTCACAGCCGGGAGGATTGTCGGGGGGAGAGGAGGGTCTCACAGACCGGGAGGGGTCTGGGGGAGAGAGGGGAGTCTCACAGACCGGGAGCGGTTTGGGGGAGAGAAGGGGTTCTCCGAGACCGGGAAGGGTCTGGGGGAGAGAGGGGGGTTCTCACAGACCGGGAGCGGTCTGGGGAAGAGAGGGGGTTCTCACAGACCGGGAGGGGTGTACGGGAGAGAGGGGGGGGGGGTCTCACAGACCGGGAGGGGTGTAGGGGAGAGAGGGGGACCTCATAGTCCGGGAGCGGTCTGGGGAAGAGAGGGGTTCTCACAGACCGGGAGGGGTGTACGGGAGAGAGGTGGGGGGTCTCACAGACCGGGAGGAGTGTAGGGGAGAGAGGCAGGGTCTCACAGAGCGGAAGGAGTGTAAGGGAGAGAGAGGGATCTCACAGACAGGGAAGGGTGTAGGGGAGGGGGGGTGGTTCTCACAGACCGGGAGGAGTGTCGGGATCTCACAGACCGGGAAGGGCGTATGGGAGAGAGGCGGTGGGGTGGTCTCACAGACCGGGAGGAGTGTAGGGGAGAGAGGGGGGGTCTCACAGACCGGGAGGAGTGTAGGGAAGAGAGAGGGTTCTCACAAACCGGGAGGAGTGTAGGCAGAGAGCGGGGGGGGGGGGTGCTCACATACCGGGAGGAGTGTAGGGGAGAGAGGGGTCTCACAGCCCGGAGGAGTGTCGGGGGGAGAGGAGGGTCTCACAGAACGGGAGGGGTCTGGGGGAGGGAGGGGAGTCTCACAGACCGGGAGCGGTTTGGGGGAGAGGGGGGATTCTCCTTGACCAGGAAGGGTCTGGGGGAGGAAGGGGGTTCTCACAGACCAGGAGCGGTCTGGGGAAGAGAGGAGGTTCTCACAGACCGGGAGGGGTGTACGGGAGAGAGGGGGGGGGTCTCACAGACGGGGAGTGGGGTAGGGGAGAGAGGGCGTGTCTCACAGACCGGGAGGTGTGTAGGGGAGACAGAGGGGTCTCACAGACCGGGAGGCGTGTAGGGGAGAGAGGCGGGGTCTCACAGACCGGGAGGAGTGTAAGGGAGAGAGAGGGATCTCACAGACAGGGAAGGGTGTACGGGAGAGAGGGGAGTCTCACAGACCGGGAGGGGTCTGGGGGAGAGAGGGGGTTCTCACAGACCGGGAGGGGTGGAGGGGAGAGTGCGGGGGGTCTCACAGACCGGTAGGGGTGTAGGGTAGAGAGGAGGGTCTCACAGACCGGATCGGGTGTAGGGGAGAGACAGGGGGTTTCACAGACCGGGAGGAGTGTAGTGGAGAGAGAGTGTTCTCACAGACCGGGAGGGGTGTAGGGTAGAGAAGGGGGGTCTCAGAGACCGAGTGGGATGTAGGGGAGAGAGGGGGGGGGGTCTCACAGACCGGGAGGGGTGTAGGGGTGAGAGGGGGTTCTCACAGACCGGGAGCGTTCTGGGGAAGAGAGGGGATTCTCACAGACCGGGAGGGGTGTAGGGGAGAGAGGGAGGGGTTCTCACAGACCAGGAAGAGTGTAGGGGAGAGAGGGGGGAGGTCTCACAGACCGGGAGGGGTGTAGGAGAGAGACGGTTTCTCACAGACCGGGAGCAGTCTGGGAAGAGAGGGGGTTCTGAACGACCGGGAGGGGTGTAGGAGAGAAGGGGGGCGGTATCACAGACCGGGAGGAGTGTAGGGGAGAGAGAGGGGGGTCCTCACTGACCGGGAGGAGTGTAGGGGAGAGAGAGGGGTCTCACAGACCGGAGGAGTGCAGGGGAGAGAGAGGGGTCTCACAGACTGAGAGGAGTGTAGGGGAGAGAGGGGGGTTCTCACAGACCGGGAGGAGTGCAGGGGAGAGAGGCGGGTGTGGGGTCTCACAGACCGGGAGGTGTGTAGGGGATACAGAGCGATCTCACAGACTGGGAGGAGTGTTGGGGAGAGGAGGGTCTCACAGACCGGGAGCGGTTTGGGGGAGAGGGGGGGGTTCTCCTAGACCGTGAAGGGTCTGGGGGAGAAAGGGGGGGTTCTCACAGACCGGGCGGAGTGTACGGGAGAGAGGGGGGGGGGTCTCACAGACCGGGAGTGGGGTAGGGGAGAGAGGGCGTGTCTCACAGACCGGGAGGTGTGTAGGGGAGAGGGGGGTTCTCATAGTCCGGGAGCGGTCTGGGGAAGAGAGAGGGGTCTCACAGACCGGGAGGAGTGTAGGGGAGAGAGGCGGGGTTCTCACAGACCGGGAGGAGTGTAGGGGAGAGAGGCGGGTGTGGGGTCTCACAGACCGGGAGGTGTGTAGGGGATACAGAGCGATCTCACAGACTGGGAGGAGTGTAGGGGAGAGGAGGGTCTCACAGACCGGGAGCGGTTTGGGGGAGAGAGGGGGTTCTCCTAGACCGGGAAGGGTCTGGGGGAGAAAGGGGGTTCTCACAGACCGGAGCGTTCTGGGGAAGCGAGGGGGTTCTCACAGACCGGGAGCGTTCTGGGGAAGAGAGGGGGTTCTCACAGACCGGGCGGGGTGTACGGGAGATAGGGGAGGGGTCTCACAGACCGGGAGTGGGGTAGGGGAGAGAGGGCGTGTCTCACAGACCGGGAGGTGTGTAGGGGAGAGGGGGCGTTCTCATAGTCCGGGAGCGGTCTGGGGAAGAGAGAGGGGTCTCACAGACCGGGAGGAGTGTAGGGGAGTGAGGCGGGTGTGGGGTCTCACAGACCGGGAGGTGTGTAGGGGATACAGAGCGATCTCACAGACTGGGAGGAGTGTAGGGGAGAGGAGGGTCTCACAGACCGGGAGCGGTTTGGGGGAGAGAGGGGGTTCTCCTAGACCGGGAAGGGTCTGGGGGAGAAAGGGGGTTCTCACAGACCGGGAGCGTTCTGGGGAAGCGAGGGGGTTCTCACAGACCGGGAGCGTTCTGGGGAAGAGAGGGGGTTCTCACAGACCGGGCGGGGTGTACGGGAGAGAGGGGGGGGGGGATCTCACAGACCGGGAGTGGGGTAGGGGAGAGAGGGGGTGTCTCACAGACCGGGAGGTGTGTAGGGGAGAGGGGTGGTTCTCATAGTCCGGGAGCGGTCTGGGAAAAGAGAGGGGTCTCACAGACCGGGAGGAGTGTAGGGGAGAGAGGCGGGGTCTCACAGACCGGGAGGAGTGTAGGGGAGAGAGAGAGATTTCTCACAGACCGGGAGGAGTGTAGGGGAGAGTGGGGGGAGGTCTCACAGACGGGGAGTGGTCGGGGGAGAGAGGGGGTTCTCACAGACCGGGAGGGGTCTGGGGAAGGCAGGGGGTTCTCACAGACCGGGAGGGGTGTAGGGGAGAGTGCGGGGGGTCTCACAGACCGGGAGGGGTGTAGGTTAGAGAGGGGTGTCTCACAGACCAGGTGGGGTGTAGGGGAGAGAGGGGGGGATCTCACAGACCGGGAGGGGTGTAGGGGTGAGAAGGGGTTCTCACAGACCGGCAGCGTTCTGGGGAAGACAGGTGTTTCTCACAGACCGGGAGGGGTGTAGGGGAGAGATGGAGGGGTTCTCACAGACCGGGAGGGGTCTGGGGGAGAGAGGGGGTTCTCACAGACCAGGAGGAGTGTAGGGGAGAGAGGGTGGTCTCACAGACCGGGAGGGGTTTAGGGGAGATACGGGGTTCTCACAGACCGGGAGTAGTCTGGGGAAGAGAGGGGGTTCTGAACGACCGAGAGGGGTGTAGGAGAGAGGGGGGGGGGGTCTCACAGACCGGGAGGAGTGTAGGTAGAGAAAGGGTTCTCACAGACCGGGAGGAGTGTAGGGGAGAGAGAGGGGTCTCACAGACCGGGAGGAATGTCGGGGAGAGAGTTGGGGGGTCTCACAGACTGAGAGGAGTGTAGGGGAGAGAGGGGGGTTCTCACTGACCGGGAGGAGTGTAGGGGAGAGAGGCGGGGGTGGGGTCTCACAGACCGGGAGGTGTGTAGGTGAGACAGAGCGATCTCACAGACTGGGAGGAGTGCAGGGGAGAGAGCGGTTTCACAGCCCGGGAGGAGTGTAGCGGGGAGAGGAGGGTCTCACAGACCTGGGAGGGGTCTGGGGGAGGGAGGGGAGTCTCACAGACCGGGAGGGGTTTGGGGGAGAGAGAGGGTTCTCACAGATGGGGAGAGGTCTGGGGAAGAGAGGGTGTTCTCACAGACCGGGAGGGTTGTACGGGAGAGAGGGGGGGGGGGTCTCACAGACCGGGATGAGTGTAGGGGTAAGGGGGGGTCTCACAGACCGGGAGGAGTGTAGGGGAGGGGGGGGGTCTCACAGACCGGGAGGGGTTTGGGGGAGAGAGGGGGTTCTCACAGACCAGGAGAGGTCTGGGGAAGAGAGGGGGGTCTCACAGACCGGGTGGGGTGTAGGGGAGAGAGGGGGGTCTCACAGACCGGGAGGAGTGTAGGGGAGAGAGGGGGGAGGTCTCACAGACCGGGAGGGGTGTAGGAGAGAGACGGGGTTCTCACAGACCGGGAGCAGTCTGGGAAAGAGAGGGGGTTCTGAACGACCGGGAGGGGTGTAGGAGCGAGGCGGGGGGGGGTATCACAGACCGGGAGGAGTGTAGGGGAGAGAGAGGGGGGTCCTCACTGACCGGGAGGAGTGTTGGGGAAAGAGAGGGGTCTCACAGACCGGGAGGAGTGCAGGGGAGAGAGAGGGGTCTCACAGACTGAGAGGAGTGTAGGGGAGAGAGTGGGTTCTCACAGACCGGGAGGAGTGTAGGGGAGAGAGGCGGGGGTGGGGGTCTCACAGACCGGGAGGTGTGTAGGGGATACAGAGCGATCTCACAGACTGGGAGGAGTGTAGGGGAGAGGAGGGTCTTACAGACCGGGAGCGGTTTGGGGGATAGAGGGGGGTTCTCCTAGACCGGGAAGGGTCTGGGGGAGAAAGGGGGATCTCACAGACAGGGAAGGTTGTAGGGGAGAGGGGGGGGGGGGTCTCACAGACCGGGAAGAGCGTATGGAAGAGAAGCGGTGGGGGATCTCACAGACCGGAAGGAGTGTAGGGGAGATGGGGGGGGGGGGAGGTCTCACAGACGGGGAGGGGTCGGGGGAGAGAGGGGGTTCTCACAGACCGGGAGGGGTCAGGTGAAGACAGGGGGTTCTCACAGACCGGGAGGGGTGTAGGGGAGAGTGCGGGGGGTCTTACAGACCGGTAGGGGTGTAGGGTAGAGAGGGGGGTCTCACAGACCGGGTGGGGGTGTAGGGGAGAGAGGGGGGGTCTTACAGACCGGGAGGAGTGT
>NW_027277812.1:0-24308 GCF_030028105.1 Mobula birostris
CCCTATTGTCACCACCTGATATACCTCGCTCCTGTACACCCTCTCATCACCAGCTGATATACCTCACTCCTGTACACGCTCTCTTCTCCATCTGATATACCTCACTCCTGTACACCGTCTCATCACCATCTGATATAACTCGCTCCTGTCCGCCCACTAATCACCAGCTGATATACCTCGCTCCTGTACACCCTCTCGTCACCACCTGATATACCTCACTCCTGTACACCCTCTCATCAGCATCTGATATACCTCGCTCCTGTATGCCCTCTCGTCACCAGCTCATATACCCCAATCCTGTCCACCCTCTAGTCACGAGCTGATATACCTCACTCCTGTACGCCCTCGTGTCACCATCGGATATACCACACTCCTGTACGCCCTCTCATCACCAGCTGATATACCTCACTCCTGTACACCCTCTCGTCACCAGCTGTTATACCTCGCTCCTGTACATCCTCTCATCACCAGCTGATATACCTCACACCTGTACGCCCTCTCGTCACCACCTGATATACCTCGCTCCTATAATCCCTCTCATCACCATTTGATACACCTCGCTCCTGTACGCCCTCTCATCACCAGCTGATATACCTCACTCCTGTAAAACCTCTCTTCACCATCTGATATACCTCCCTCCTGTACACCGTCTCATCACCATCTGATATATCTCACTCCTGTCTGCCCTCTCATCACCACCTGATATACCTCGCACCTGTACACCCTCTCGTCAACAGCTGATATACCTCGCTCCTGTACACCCTCTCATCACCAGCTGATATACCTCGCTCATGTACACCCTCTCATCACCAGCTGATATACCTTACTCCTGTACACCCTCTCATCACCAGCTTATATACCTCACTCCTGTACACCCTCTCATCACCAGCTGATATACCTCAGTCCTGTACGCCCTCTCATCGCCAGCTGATATACCTCACTCCTGTACACCCTCTCATCACCAGCTGATATACCTCGCTCCTGTACACCCTCTCATCACCAGCTGATATGCCTCGCTCCTGTACATCCTCTCATCACCAGCTGATATAGCTCGCTCCTGTACACCCTCTTGTCACCAGCTGATATACCACGCTCCCGTACGTCCTCTCATCACCAGCTGATATACCTCGCTCCAGTACACCCTTTCGTCACCAGCTGATATACCTCACTCCTGTACACCCTCTCATCACCAGCTGATATACCTCACTCCTGTATGCCCTCTCATCGCCAGCTGATATACTTCGCTCCTGTTCGCCTTCTCATCACCAGCTGACATACCTCACACCTGTACGTCATCGCAACGCCATCTGATATACCTCGCTCCTGTACGTCCTCGCGCCACCATCTGATATACCTCGCTCCTGTACACCCTCTCATCACCAGCTGATATACCTCACTCCTGTAAAACCTCTCTTCTCCATCTGATATAACTCCCTCCTGTACACCGTCTCATCACCATCTGATATATCTCACTCCTGTCTGCCCTCTCATCACCACCTGATATACCTCGCTCCTGTACATGCTCTCGTCACCACCTGATATACCTCGCTACTGAACACCCACTCATCACCATCTGTTATACTTCACTCCTGTACGCCCTCTCATCACCAGCTGATATACCTCACTCCTGTAGGCTCTCGTGTCACCATCTGATATACCTTACTCCTGTACGCCCTCGTGTCACCATCGGATATACCACACTCCTGTAAACCCTCCCATCACCATCTGATATACCTCGCTCCTGTACGCCCTCTCGCCACCACCTGTAATATCTCGCTACTGTACACCCTCTCATCACAACCTGATATACCTCACTCCTGTGCACCCTCTCATCACCATCTGATATACCTCGCTCCTGTACACCCTCTCATCACCAGCTGATATATCTCACTCCTGTACACCCTCGCTTCTCCATCTGATATACCTCGCTCCTGTCCGTCATCTCATCACCATCTGATATACCTCACTCCTGTAAACCCTCCCATCACCATCTGATATACCTCACACCTGTACACCCTCTCGTCACCACCTGATATACCTCGCTCCTGTACAGCCTCTCGTCACCACCTGATATAGCTCACTCCTGTACACCGTCTCATCACCATCTGATATACCTCGCTCCTGTACGCCCTCTCATCACCAGCTGATATACCTCGCTGCTGTACACCCTCTCATCACCAGCTGATATACCTCGCTGCTGTACACCCTCTCGTCACCACCTGATATACCTCACTCCTGTACACCCTCTCATCACCATTTGATATACCTCGCTCCTGTCCGCCCTCTCATCACCAGCTGATATACCTCTCTCCTGTACACCCTCTCATCACCACCTGATATACGTCGCTCCTGTACACCCTCTCGTCAACAGCTGATATACCTCACTCCTGTATCCCCTCTCATCACCAGCTGATATACCTCGCTCCTGTACTACACCCTCTCATCACCACCTGATATATCTCGCTCCTGTACACCCTCTCGTCACCACATGATATTCCTCGCTCCTGTACACCCTCTCATCACCATTTGATATACCTCGCTCCTGTCCGCCCTCTCATCACCAGCTGATATACCTCCCTCCTGTAAGTCCTCTCTTCACGATCTAATATACCTCACTCTGGTAAACCCTCTCATCACCATCTGATATACCTCGCTCCTGTACACCCTCTCATCACTAGCTGATACACCTCACTCCTGTACACCCTCGCTTCTCCATCTGATATACCTCGCTCCTGTCCGTCATCTCATCACCATCTGTTATACTTCACTCCTGTAAACCCTTTCATCACCATCAGATATCCCTCACTCCTGTACGTCCTCTCATCACCAGCTGATATACGTCACACCCGCACACCCTCTCGTCACCACCTGATATACCTCGCTCCTGTAAAGCCTCTCGTCACCACCTGATATGCCACACTACTCTGCACCCTCTCATCACCATCTGACATATGTCGCTCCTGTACAACCTCTCGTCACCAGCTGATATACCTCATTCCTGTACACCCTCTCAACACCAGCTGATATACCTCGCTCCTGTAAGTCCTCTCGTCACCATCTAATATACATCAATCCTGTACACCGTCTCATCACCATCTGATATACCTCGCTCCTATCCGCCGTCTCATCACCATCTGATTGCCTCGCTCCTGTACGCCCTCTCGTCACCAGCTGATATAGCTCGCTCCTGTACACCCTCTCTTCACCAGCTGATATACCTCGCTCCTGTACACCCTCTCATCACCAGCTGATAACGTCGTTCCTGTACACCCTCTCGTCACCAGCTGATATACCTCGCTCCTGTACGTCCTCTCATCACCAGCTTATATACCTCACTCCTGTACACCCTCTCATCACCAGCTGATATACCTCACTCCTGTACGCCCTCTCATCGCCAGCTGATATACTTCGCTCCTGTTCGCCTTCTCGTCACCAGCTGATATACCTCACACCTGTACTACACCCTCTCGTCACCACCTGATATATCTCGCTCCTGTACAGCCTCTCGTCACCACCTGATATACCACACTACTGTGCACCCACTCATCACCATCTGACATACCTCGCTCCTGTACAACCTCTCGTCACCAGCTGATATACCTCACTCCTGTACACCCTCTCAACACCAGCTGATATACCTCGCTCCTGTAAGTCCTCTCGTCACCATCTAATATACATCAATCCTGCACACCGTCTCATCACCATCTGATATACCTCACTCCTATCCGCCCTCTCATCACCATCTAATATACCTCACTCCTGCACACTCTCTCGTCACCACCTGATATACCACGCTCCTGTACACCCTCTCGTTACCACCTGCTATACCTCGCTACTGTACACCCTCTCGTCACCAGCTGATATACCACGCTCCTGTACGCCCTCTCATCACCAGCTGATATATCTCACTCCTGTACTACACCCTCTCATCACCAGCTGACATACCTCTCACCTGTACACCCTCTTGTCACCATCTGATATACCTCGCTCCTGTACACCCTCTGATCAGCAGCTGATAAACCTCACTCCTGTACACCCTCTCAACACCAGCTGATATACCTCGCTCCTGTACGTCCTCTCGTCACCATCTAATATACCTCACTCCTGTAAACCCTCTCATTACCATCTGACATAACTCACTCCTGTACGTCCTTGCATCGCCATCTGATATACCTAGCTCCTGTACACCCTCTCATCACCAGCTGATATACCTCACTCCTGTAAAACCTCTCTTCTCCATCTGATATACCTCACTCCTGTACACCGTCTCATCACCATCTGATATATCTCGCTCCTGTCCGCCCTCTCATCACCACCTGATATACCTCGCTCCGGTACACCTTCTCGTCACCACCTGATATACCTCGCTACTGTACACCCACTCATCACCATCTGATATATTTCACTCCTGTACGCCCTCTCATCACCAGCTGATATACTTCACTCTTGTAGGCTCTCGTGTCACCATCTGATATACCTTACTCCTGTACGCCCTCGTGTCACCATCGGATATACCACACTCCTCTAAACCCTCCCATCACCATCTGATATACCTCACTCCTGTACGTCTTCTCATCACCATCTGATATACCTAGCTCCTATACGTCCTCTAGTCACCATCTGAAATACCTCGCTCCTGTACACCCTCTCATCACCAGCTGATATACCTCGTTCCTGTACGCCCTCTCGTCACCAGCTGATATACCACGCTCCCGTACGTCCTCTCATCACCAGCTGATATACCTCGCTCCAGTACACCCTTTCGTCACCAGCTGATATACCTCACTCCTGTACACCCTCTCATCACCAGCTGATATACCTCACTCCTGTACGCCCTCTCATCGCCAGCTGATATACTTCGCTCCTGTTCGCCTTCTCATCACCAGCTGACATACCTCACACCTGTACGTCATCGCAACGCCATCTGATATACCTCGCTCCTGTACGTCCTCGCGCCACCACCTGATATACCTCACTCCTGTACACCCTCTCATCACCATTTGATATACCTCGCTCCTGTCCGCCCTCTCATCACCAGCTGATATACCTCTCTCCTGTACACCCTCTCATCACCACCTGATATACGTCGCTCCTGTACACCCTCTCGTCAACAGCTGATATACCTCACTCCTGTATCCCCTCTCATCACCAGCTGATATACCTCGCTCCTGTACTACACCCTCTCATCACCACCTGATATATCTCGCTCCTGTACACCCTCTCGTCACCACATGATATTCCTCGCTCCTGTATACCCTCTCATCACCATTTGATATACCTCGCTCCTGTCCGCCCTCTCATCACCAGCTGATATACCTCCCTCCTGTAAGTCCTCTCTTCACGATCTAATATACCTCACTCTGGTAAACCCTCTCATCACCATCTGATATACCTCAATCCTGTACGTCCTCTCATCGCCATCTGATATACCTCGCTCCTGTACGTCCTCACGACACCATCTGATATACCTCGCTCCTGTACACCCTCTCATCACTAGCTGATACACCTCACTCCTGTACACCCTCGCTTCTCCATCTGATATACCTCGCTCCTGTCCGTCATCTCATCACCATCTGTTATACTTCACTCCTGTAAACCCTTTCATCACCATCAGATATCCCTCACTCCTGTACGTCCTCTCATCACCATCTGATATACGTCGCTACTGTACACCCACTGATTAACATCTGATATACCTCACACCTGTACGTCCTCTCATCACCAGCTGATATACGTCACACCCGCACACCCTCTCGTCACCACCTGATATACCTCGCTCCTGTAAAGCCTCTCGTCACCACCTGATATGCCACACTACTCTGCACCCTCTCATCACCATCTGACATATGTCGCTCCTGTACAACCTCTCGTCACCAGCTGATATACCTCATTCCTGTACACCCTCTCAACACCAGCTGATATACCTCGCTCCTGTAAGTCCTCTCGTCACCATCTAATATACATCAATCCTGTACACCGTCTCATCACCATCTGATATACCTCGCTCCTATCCGCCGTCTCATCACCATCTGATTGCCTCGCTCCTGTACGCCCTCTCGTCACCAGCTGATATAGCTCGCTCCTGTACACCCTCTCTTCACCAGCTGATATACCTCGCTCCTGTACACCCTCTCATCACCAGCTGATAACGTCGTTCCTGTACACCCTCTCGTCACCAGCTGATATACCTCGCTCCTGTACGCCCTCTCATCACCAGCTGATATATCTCACTCCTGTACTACACCCTCTCATCACCAGCTGACATACCTCTCACCTGTACACCCTCTTGTCACCATCTGATATACCTCGCTCCTGTACACCCTCTGATCAGCAGCTGATAAACCTCACTCCTGTACACCCTCTCAACACCAGCTGATATACCTCGCTCCTGTACGTCCTCTCGTCACCATCTAATATACCTCACTCCTGTAAACCCTCTCATTACCATCTGACATAACTCACTCCTGTACGTCCTTGCATCGCCATCTGATATACCTAGCTCCTGTACACCCTCTCATCACCAGCTGATATACCTCACTCCTGTAAAACCTCTCTTCTCCATCTGATATACCTCACTCCTGTACACCGTCTCATCACCATCTGATATATCTCGCTCCTGTCCGCCCTCTCATCACCACCTGATATACCTCGCTCCGGTACACCTTCTCGTCACCACCTGATATACCTCGCTACTGTACACCCACTCATCACCATCTGATATATTTCACTCCTGTACGCCCTCTCATCACCAGCTGATATACTTCACTCTTGTAGGCTCTCGTGTCACCATCTGATATACCTTACTCCTGTACGCCCTCGTGTCACCATCGGATATACCACACTCCTCTAAACCCTCCCATCACCATCTGATATACCTCACTCCTGTACGTCTTCTCATCACCATCTGATATACCTAGCTCCTATACGTCCTCTAGTCACCATCTGAAATACCTCGCTCCTGTACACCCTCTCATCACCAGCTGATATACCTCGTTCCTGTACGCCCTCTCGTCACCAGCTGATATACCACGCTCCCGTACGTCCTCTCATCACCAGCTGATATACCTCGCTCCAGTACACCCTTTCGTCACCAGCTGATATACCTCACTCCTGTACACCCTCTCATCACCAGCTGATATACCTCACTCCTGTACGCCCTCTCATCGCCAGCTGATATACTTCGCTCCTGTTCGCCTTCTCATCACCAGCTGACATACCTCACACCTGTACGTCATCGCAACGCCATCTGATATACCTCGCTCCTGTACGTCCTCGCGCCACCACCTGATATACCTCACTCCTGTACACCCTTTCATCACTAGCTGATACACCTCACTCCTGTACACCCTCGCTTCTCCATCTGATATACCTCGCTCCTGTCCGTCATCTCATCACCATCTGTTATACTTCACTCCTGTAAACCCTTTCATCACCATCAGATATCCCTCACTCCTGTACGTCCTCTCATCACCATCTGATATACGTCGCTACTGTACACCCACTGATTAACATCTGATATACCTCACACCTGTACGTCCTCTCATCACCAGCTGATATACGTCACACCCGCACACCCTCTCGTCACCACCTGATATACCTCGCTCCTGTAAAGCCTCTCGTCACCACCTGATATGCCACACTACTCTGCACCCTCTCATCACCATCTGACATATGTCGCTCCTGTACAACCTCTCGTCACCAGCTGATATACCTCATTCCTGTACACCCTCTCAACACCAGCTGATATACCTCGCTCCTGTAAGTCCTCTCGTCACCATCTAATATACATCAATCCTGTACACCGTCTCATCACCATCTGATATACCTCGCTCCTATCCGCCGTCTCATCACCATCTGATTGCCTCGCTCCTGTACGCCCTCTCATCACCAGCTGATATACCTCGTTCCTGTACGCCCTCTCGTCACCAGCTGATATACCACGCTCCCGTACGTCCTCTCATCACCAGCTGATATACCTCGCTCCAGTACACCCTTTCGTCACCAGCTGATATACCTCACTCCTGTACACCCTCTCATCACCAGCTGATATACCTCACTCCTGTACGCCCTCTCATCGCCAGCTGATATACTTCGCTCCTGTTCGCCTTCTCATCACCAGCTGACATACCTCACACCTGTACGTCATCGCAACGCCATCTGATATACCTCGCTCCTGTACGTCCTCGCGCCACCATCTGATATACCTCGCTCCTGTACACCCTCTCATCACCAGCTGATATAGCTCACTCCTGTAAAACCTCTCTTCTCCATCTGATATAACTCCCTCCTGTACACCGTCTCATCACCATCTGATATATCTCACTCCTGTCTGCCCTCTCATCACCAGCTGATATACCTCGCTCCTGTACATGCTCTCGTCACCACCTGATATACCTCGCTACTGAACACCCACTCATCACCATCTGTTATACTTCACTCCTGTACGCCCTCTCATCACCAGCTGATATACCTCACTCCTGTAGGCTCTCGTGTCACCATCTGATATACCTTACTCCTGTACGCCCTCGTGTCACCATCGGATATACCACACTCCTGTAAACCCTCCCATCACCATCTGATATACCTCGCTCCTGTACGCCCTCTCGCCACCACCTGTAATATCTCGCTACTGTACACCCTCTCATCACAACCTGATATACCTCACTCCTGTGCACCCTCTCATCACCATCTGATATACCTCGCTCCTGTACACCCTCTCATCACCAGCTGATATACCTCACACCTGTACACCCTCTCATCACCACCTGATATACCTCGCTCCTGTACAGCCTCTCGTCACCACCTGATATAGCTCACTCCTGTACACCGTCTCATCACCATCTGATATACCTCGCTCCTGTACGCCCTCTCATCACCAGCTGATATACCTCGCTGCTGTACACCCTCTCATCACCAGCTGATATACCTCGCTGCTGTACACCCTCTCGTCACCACCTGATATACCTCACTCCTGTACACCCTCTCATCACCATTTGATATACCTCGCTCCTGTCCGCCCTCTCATCACCAGCTGATATACCTCTCTCCTGTACACCCTCTCATCACCACCTGATATACGTCGCTCCTGTACACCCTCTCGTCAACAGCTGATATACCTCACTCCTGTATCCCCTCTCATCACCAGCTGATATACCTCGCTCCTGTACTACACCCTCTCATCACCACCTGATATATCTCGCTCCTGTACACCCTCTCGTCACCACATGATATTCCTCGCTCCTGTACACCCTCTCATCACCATTTGATATACCTCGCTCCTGTCCGCCCTCTCATCACCAGCTGATATACCTCCCTCCTGTAAGTCCTCGCTTCACGATCTAATATACCTCACTCTGGTAAACCCTCTCATCACCATCTGATATACCTCAATCCTGTACGTCCTCTCATCGCCATCTGATATACCTCGCTCCTGTACGTCCTCACGACACCATCTGATATACCTCGCTCCTGTACACCCTCTCATCACTAGCTGATACACCTCACTCCTGTACACCCTCGCTTCTCCATCTGATATACCTCGCTCCTGTCCGTCATCTCATCACCATCTGTTATACTTCACTCCTGTAAACCCTTTCATCACCATCAGATATCCCTCACTCCTGTACGTCCTCTCATCACCATCTGATATACGTCGCTACTGTACACCCACTGATTAACATCTGATATACCTCACACCTGTACGTCCTCTCATCACCAGCAGATATACGTCACACCCGCACACCCTCTCGTCACCACCTGATATACCTCGCTCCTGTAAAGACTCTCGTCACCACCTGATATGCCACACTACTCTGCACCCTCTCATCACCATCTGACATATGTCGCTCCTGTACAACCTCTCGTCACCAGCTGATATACCTCATTCCTGTACACCCTCTCAACACCAGCTGATATACCTCGCTCCTGTAAGTCCTCTCGTCACCATCTAATATACATCAATCCTGTACACCGTCTCATCACCATCTGATATACCTCGCTCCTATCCGCCGTCTCATCACCATCTGATTGCCTCGCTCCTGTACGCCCTCTCGTCACCAGCTGATATAGCTCGCTCCTGTACACCCTCTCTTCACCAGCTGATATACCTCGCTCCTGTACACCCTCTCATCACCAGCTGATAACGTCGTTCCTGTACACCCTCTCGTCACCAGCTGATATACCTCGCTCCTGTACGTCCTCTCATCACCAGCTTATATACCTCACTCCTGTACACCCTCTCATCACCAGCTGATATACCTCACTCCTGTACGCCCTCTCATCGCCAGCTGATATACCTCGCTCCTGTTCGCCTTCTCGTCACCAGCTGATATACCTCACACCTGTACTACACCCTCTCGTCACCACCTGATATATCTCGCTCCTGTACAGCCTCTCGTCATCACCTGATATACCACACTACTGTGCACCCACTCATCACCATCTGACATACCTCGCTCCTGTACAACCTCTCGTCACCAGCTGATATACCTCACTCCTGTACACCCTCTCAACACCAGCTGATATACCTCGCTCCTGTAAGTCCTCTCGTCACCATCTAATATACATCAATCCTGCACACCGTCTCATCACCATCTGATATACCTCACTCCTATCCGCCCTCTCATCACCATCTAATATACCTCACTCCTGCACACTCTCTCGTCACCACCTGATATACCACGCTCCTGTACACCCTCTCGTTACCACCTGCTATACCTCGCTACTGTACACCCTCTCGTCACCAGCTGATATACCACGCTCCTGTACGCCCTCTCATCACCAGCTGATATATCTCACTCCTGTACTACACCCTCTCATCACCAGCTGACATACCTCTCACCTGTACACCCTCTTGTCACCATCTGATATACCTCGCTCCTGTACACCCTCTGATCAGCAGCTGATAAACCTCACTCCTGTACACCCTCTCAACACCAGCTGATATACCTCGCTCCTGTACGTCCTCTCGTCACCATCTAATATACCTCACTCCTGTAAACCCTCTCATTACCATCTGACATAACTCACTCCTGTACGTCCTTGCATCGCCATCTGATATACCTAGCTCCTGTACACCCTCTCATCACCAGCTGATATACCTCACTCCTGTAAAACCTCTCTTCTCCATCTGATATACCTCACTCCTGTACACCGTCTCATCACCATCTGATATATCTCGCTCCTGTCCGCCCTCTCATCACCACCTGATATACCTCGCTCCGGTACACCTTCTCGTCACCACCTGATATACCTCGCTACTGTACACCCACTCATCACCATCTGATATATTTCACTCCTGTACGCCCTCTCATCACCAGCTGATATACCTCACTCTTGTAGGCTCTCGTGTCACCATCTGATATACCTTACTCCTGTACGCCCTCGTGTCACCATCGGATATACCACACTCCTCTAAACCCTCCCATCACCATCTGATATACCTCACTCCTGTACGTCTTCTCATCACCATCTGATATACCTAGCTCCTATACGTCCTCTAGTCACCATCTGAAATACCTCGCTCCTGTACACCCTCTCATCACCAGCTGATATACCTCGTTCCTGTACGCCCTCTCGTCACCAGCTGATATACCACGCTCCCGTACGTCCTCTCATCACCAGCTGATATACCTCGCTCCAGTACACCCTTTCGTCACCAGCTGATATACCTCACTCCTGTACACCCTCTCATCACCAGCTGATATACCTCACTCCTGTACGCCCTCTCATCGCCAGCTGATATACTTCGCTCCTGTTCGCCTTCTCATCACCAGCTGACATACCTCACACCTGTACGTCATCGCAACGCCATCTGATATACCTCGCTCCTGTACGTCCTCGCGCCACCATCTGATATACCTCGCTCCTGTACACCCTCTCATCACCAGCTGATATACCTCACTCCTGTAAAACCTCTCTTCTCCATCTGATATAACTCCCTCCTGTACACCGTCTCATCACCATCTGATATATCTCACTCCTGTCTGCCCTCTCATCACCACCTGATATACCTCGCTCCTGTACATGCTCTCGTCACCACCTGATATACCTCGCTACTGAACACCCACTCATCACCATCTGTTATACTTCACTCCTGTACGCCCTCTCATCACCAGCTGATATACCTCACTCCTGTAGGCTCTCGTGTCACCATCTGATATACCTTACTCCTGTACGCCCTCGTGTCACCATCGGATATACCACACTCCTGTAAACCCTCCCATCACCATCTGATATACCTCGCTCCTGTACGCCCTCTCGCCACCACCTGTAATATCTCGCTACTGTACACCCTCTCATCACAACCTGATATACCTCACTCCTGTGCACCCTCTCATCACCATCTGATATACCTCGCTCCTGTACACCCTCTCATCACCAGCTGATATATCTCACTCCTGTACACCCTCGCTTCTCCATCTGATATACCTCGCTCCTGTACAGCCTCTCGTCACCACCTGATATAGCTCACTCCTGTACACCGTCTCATCACCATCTGATATACCTCGCTCCTGTACGCCCTCTCATCACCAGCTGATATACCTCGCTGCTGTACACCCTCTCATCACCAGCTGATATACCTCGCTGCTGTACACCCTCTCGTCACCACCTGATATACCTCACTCCTGTACACCCTCTCATCACCATTTGATATACCTCGCTCCTGTCCGCCCTCTCATCACCAGCTGATATACCTCTCTCCTGTACACCCTCTCATCACCACCTGATATACGTCGCTCCTGTACACCCTCTCGTCAACAGCTGATATACCTCACTCCTGTATCCCCTCTCATCACCAGCTGATATACCTCGCTCCTGTACTACACCCTCTCATCACCACCTGATATATCTCGCTCCTGTACACCCTCTCGTCACCACATGATATTCCTCGCTCCTGTACACCCTCTCATCACCATTTGATATACCTCGCTCCTGTCCGCCCTCTCATCACCAGCTGATATACCTCCCTCCTGTAAGTCCTCTCTTCACGATCTAATATACCTCACTCTGGTAAACCCTCTCATCACCATCTGATATACCTCAATCCTGTACGTCCTCTCATCGCCATCTGATATACCTCGCTCCTGTACGTCCTCACGACACCATCTGATATACCTCGCTCCTGTACACCCTCTCATCACTAGCTGATACACCTCACTCCTGTACACCCTCGCTTCTCCATCTGATATACCTCGCTCCTGTCCGTCATCTCATCACCATCTGTTATACTTCACTCCTGTAAACCCTTTCATCACCATCAGATATCCCTCACTCCTGTACGTCCTCTCATCACCATCTGATATACGTCGCTACTGTACACCCACTGATTAACATCTGATATACCTCACACCTGTACGTCCTCTCATCACCAGCTGATATACGTCACACCCGCACACCCTCTCGTCACCACCTGATATACCTCGCTCCTGTAAAGCCTCTCGTCACCACCTGATATGCCACACTACTCTGCACCCTCTCATCACCATCTGACATATGTCGCTCCTGTACAACCTCTCGTCACCAGCTGATATACCTCATTCCTGTACACCCTCTCAACACCAGCTGATATACCTCGCTCCTGTAAGTCCTCTCGTCACCATCTAATATACATCAATCCTGTACACCGTCTCATCACCATCTGATATACCTCGCTCCTATCCGCCGTCTCATCACCATCTGATTGCCTCGCTCCTGTACGCCCTCTCGTCACCAGCTGATATAGCTCGCTCCTGTACACCCTCTCTTCACCAGCTGATATACCTCGCTCCTGTACACCCTCTCATCACCAGCTGATAACGTCGTTCCTGTACACCCTCTCGTCACCAGCTGATATACCTCGCTCCTGTACGTCCTCTCATCACCAGCTTATATACCTCACTCCTGTACACCCTCTCATCACCAGCTGATATACCTCACTCCTGTACGCCCTCTCATCGCCAGCTGATATACTTCGCTCCTGTTCGCCTTCTCGTCACCAGCTGATATACCTCACACCTGTACTACACCCTCTCGTCACCACCTGATATATCTCGCTCCTGTACAGCCTCTCGTCACCACCTGATATACCACACTACTGTGCACCCACTCATCACCATCTGACATACCTCGCTCCTGTACAACCTCTCGTCACCAGCTGATATACCTCACTCCTGTACACCCTCTCAACACCAGCTGATATACCTCGCTCCTGTAAGTCCTCTCGTCACCATCTAATATACATCAATCCTGCACACCGTCTCATCACCATCTGATATACCTCACTCCTATCCGCCCTCTCATCACCATCTAATATACCTCACTCCTGCACACTCTCTCGTCACCACCTGATATACCACGCTCCTGTACACCCTCTCGTTACCACCTGCTATACCTCGCTACTGTACACCCTCTCGTCACCAGCTGATATACCACGCTCCTGTACGCCCTCTCATCACCAGCTGATATATCTCACTCCTGTACTACACCCTCTCATCACCAGCTGACATACCTCTCACCTGTACACCCTCTTGTCACCATCTGATATACCTCGCTCCTGTACACCCTCTGATCAGCAGCTGATAAACCTCACTCCTGTACACCCTCTCAACACCAGCTGATATACCTCGCTCCTGTACGTCCTCTCGTCACCATCTAATATACCTCACTCCTGTAAACCCTCTCATTACCATCTGACATAACTCACTCCTGTACGTCCTTGCATCGCCATCTGATATACCTAGCTCCTGTACACCCTCTCATCACCAGCTGATATACCTCACTCCTGTAAAACCTCTCTTCTCCATCTGATATACCTCACTCCTGTACACCGTCTCATCACCATCTGATATATCTCGCTCCTGTCCGCCCTCTCATCACCACCTGATATACCTCGCTCCGGTACACCTTCTCGTCACCACCTGATATACCTCGCTACTGTACACCCACTCATCACCATCTGATATATTTCACTCCTGTACGCCCTCTCATCACCAGCTGATATACCTCACTCTTGTAGGCTCTCGTGTCACCATCTGATATACCTTACTCCTGTACGCCCTCGTGTCACAATCGGATATACCACACTCCTCTAAACCCTCCCATCACCATCTGATATACCTCACTCCTGTACGTCTTCTCATCACCATCTGATATACCTAGCTCCTATACGTCCTCTAGTCACCATCTGAAATACCTCGCTCCTGTACACCCTCTCATCACCAGCTGATATACCTCGTTCCTGTACGCCCTCTCGTCACCAGCTGATATACCTCGCTGCTGTACACCCTCTCATCACCAGCTGATATACCTCGCTACTGTACACCCTCTCGTCACCGGATGATATACCTCGCTCCTGTACGTCCTCTCATCACCGGCTGATATACCTCTCTCCTGTACACCCTCTCATCACCAGCTGATATACCTCTCTCCTGTACACCCTCTCATCACCAGCTGATATAGCTCTCTCCTGTACACCCTCTCATCACCAGCTGATATACCTCTCTCCTATACACCCTCTCATCACCAGCTGATATACCTCACTCCTGTACACCCTCTCATCACCAGCTGATATACCTCACTCCTGTACACCCTCTCATCACCAGCTGATATACCTCTCTCCTGTACACCCTCTCATCACCAGCTGATATACCTCGCTCCTGTACACCCTCTCATCACCAGCTGATACACCTCACTCCTGTACGCCCTCTAGTCACCACCTGATATACCTCACTCCTGTACACCCTCTCGTCACCAGCTGATATACCTCGCTCCTGTACACCCTCTTGTCACCATCTGATATACCTCGCTCCTGTACACCCTCTGATCAGCAGCTGATATACCTCACTCATGTACAACCTCTCAACACCAGCTGATATACCTCGCTCCTGTACGTCCTCTCGTCACCATCTAATATACCTCACTCCTGTAAACCCTCTCATTACCATCTGACATAACTCACTCCTGTACGTCCTCGCATCGCCATCTGATATACCTAGCTCCTGTACACCCTCTCATCACCAGCTGATATATCTCACTCCTGTAAAACCTCTCTTCTCCATCTGATATACCTCACTCCTGTACACCGTCTCATCACCATCTGATATATCTCGCTCCGGTACACCGTCTCGTCACCACCTGATATACCTCGCTCCTGTACACCCACTCATCACCATCTGATATACTTCACTCCTGTACGCCCTCTCATCACCAGCTGATATACCTCACTCCTGTAGGCTCTCGTGTCACCATCTGATATACCTTACTCCTGTACGCCCTCGTGTCACCATCGGATATACCACACTCCTGTAAACCCTCCCATCACCATCTGATATACCTCACTCCTGTACGTCCTCTCATCACCATCTGATATACCTAGCTCCTATACGTCCTCTAGTCACCATCTGAAATACCTCGCTCCTGTACACCCTCTCATCACCAGCTGATATACCTCGCTCCTGTACGCCCTCTCGTCACCAGCTGATATACCTCGCTCCTGTACACCCTCTCATCACCAGCTGATATACCTCGCTCCTGTACACCCTCTCATCACCAGCTGATATACCTCGCTGCTGTACACCCTCTCATCACCAGCTGATAGACCTCACTCCTGTACACCCTCTCGTCACCAGCTGATATACCTCGCTCCTGTACACCCTCTCGTCACCGGATGATATACCTCGCTCCTGTACGTCCTCTCATCACCAGCTGATATACCTCTCTCCTGTACACCCTCTCATCACCAGCTGATATACCTCTCTCCTGTACACCCTCTCATCACCAGCTGATATACCTCTCTCCTGTACACCCTCTCATCACCAGCTGATATACCTCTCTCCTGTACACCCTCTCATCACCAGCTGATATACCTCACTCCTGTACACCCTCTCATCACCAGCTGATATACCTCTTTCCTGTACACCCTCTCATCACCAGCTGATATACCTCTCTCCTGTACACCCTCTCATCACCAGCTGATACACCTCACTCCTGTACGCCCTCTAGTCACCACCTGATATACCTCACTCCTGTACACCCTCTCGTCACCAGCTGATATACCTCGCTCCTGTACACCCTCTTGTCACCATCTGATATACCTCGCTCCTGTACACCCTCTGATCAGCAGCTGATATACCTCACTCATGTACAACCTCTCAACACCAGCTGATATACCTCGCTCCTGTACGTCCTCTCGTCACCATCTAATATACCTCACTCCTGTAAACCCTCTCATTACCATCTGACATAACTCACTCCTGTACGTCCTCGCATCGCCATCTGATATACCTAGCTCCTGTACACCCTCTCATCACCAGCTGATATATCTCACTCCTGTAAAACCTCTCTTCTCCATCTGATATACCTCACTCCTGTACACCGTCTCATCACCATCTGATATATCTCGCTCCGGTACACCGTCTCGTCACCACCTGATATACCTCGCTACTGTACACCCACTCATCACCATCTGATATACTTCACTCCTGTACGCCCTCTCATCACCAGCTGATATACCTCACTCCTGTAGGCTCTCGTGTCACCATCTGATATACCTTACTCCTGTACGCCCTCGTGTCACCATCGGATATACCACACTCCTGTAAACCCTCCCATCACCATCTGATATACCTCACTCCTGTACGTCCTCTCATCACCATCTGATATACCTCGATCCTGTATGTCCTCTCATCACCATCTGAAATACCTCACTCCTGTACACCCTCTCATCACCAGCTGATATACCTCGCTCCTGTACACCCTATCATCACCAGCTGATATACCTCGCTCCTGTACACACTCTCGTCACCAGATGATATACCTCGCTCCTGTACGTCCTCTCATCAGCAGCTGATATACCTCACTCCTGTAATACACCCTCTCATCACCATCTGATATACCTCGTTCCTCTACACCATTTCATCACCAGCTGATATACCTCACTACTGTACACTCTCTAGTCACCAGCTGATGCACCTCACTCCTGTACGCCCTCTAGTCACCACCTGATATACCTCACTCCTGTACACCCTCTCGTCATCAGCTGATATACCTCACTCCTGTACGCCCTCGTGTCACCATCGGATATTCCACACTCCTGTAAACCCTCCCATCACCATCTGATATACCTCACACCTGTACGTTCTCTCATCACCATCTGATATACCTAGCTCCTATACTTCCTCTAGTCACCATCTGAAATACCTCACTCCTGTACACTCTCTCATCACCAGCTGATATACCTCGCTCCAGTACACCCTCTCGTCACCAGCTGATATACCTCGCTCCTGTACGTCCTCTCATCACCAGCTGATATACCTCTCTCCTGTACGTCCTCTCATCACCAGCTGATATACCTCTCTCCTGTACACCCTCTCATCACCAGCTGATATACCTCTCTCCTGTACACCCTCTCATCACCAGCTGATATACCTCACTCCTGTATCCCCTCTCATCACCAGCTGATATACCTCGCTCATGTACACCCTCTCTTCACCAGCTGATATACCTCGCTCCTGTACACCCTCTCATCACCATCTGATGTACGTCGCTCCTGTACACCCTCTCGCCACCAGCTGATATACCTCGCTCCTGTACGTCCTCTCATCACCAGCTGATATACCTCACTCATGTACGTCCTCTCGTCACCATCTAATATACCTCACTCCTGTAAACCCTCTCATCACCATCTGACATACCTCACTCCTGTACGTCCTCATCGCCACCTGATATACGTCGCTCCTGTACGTCCTCGCGTCACCATCTGATATATCTCGCTCCTGTACACACTCTTATCACCAGCTGATATCCCTCATTCCTGTACACCCTCTCTTCTCCATCTGATATACCTCACTCCTGTACACCGTCTCATCACCAACAGATATATCTCGCTCCTGTCCGCCCTCTCATCACCACCCGATATACCTCGATTCTGTACACCCACTCATCACCATCTGACATACTTCACTCCTGTACGCTCTCTCATCACTATCTCATATACCTCGCTCCTGTACACCCTCATGTCACCACATGATATTCCTCGCTCCTGTACATCTCTCATCACCATTTGATATACCTCGCTCCTGTCCGCCCTCTCATCACCAGATGATATACCTCTCTCCTGTACACCCTCTCATCACCAGCTGATATACCTCGCTCCTGTACACCCTCTCATCACCAGCCGATATACCTCGTTCCTGTACGCCCTCTCATCACCAGCTGATATACCTCTCTCCTGTACACCCTCACGTCACCACATGATATTCCTCGCTCCTGTACACCCTCTCATCACCATTTGATATACCTCGCTCCTGTCCGCCCTCTCATCACCAGCTGATATACCTCTCTCCTGTACACCCTCTCATCACCAGCTGATATACCTCGCTCCTATACACCCTCTCATCACCAGCTGATATACCTCGCTCCTGTACGCCCTCTCATCACCAGCTGATATACCTCACTCCTCTACACACTCTCGTCACCAGATGATATACCTCGCTCCTGTACGTCCTCTCATCACCAGCTGATATACCTCACTCCTGTAATACACCCTCTCATCACCATCTGATATACCTCGTTCCTCTACACCATTTCATCACCAGCTGATATACCTGACTCCTGTACACACTCTAGTCACCAGCTGATGCACCTCACTCCTGTACGCCCTCTCATCACCAGCTGATATACCTCGCTCCTGTACATGCTCTCGTCACCACCTGATATACCTCGCTACTGAACACCCACTCATCACCATCTGTTATACTTCACTCCTGTACGCCCTCTCATCACCAGCTGATATACCTCACTCCTGTAGGCTCTCGTGTCACCATCTGATATACCTTACTCCTGTACGCCCTCGTGTCACCATCGGATATACCACACTCCTGTAAACCCTCCCATCACCATCTGATATACCTCGCTCCTGTACGCCCTCTCGCCACCACCTGTAATATCTCGCTACTGTACACCCTCTCATCACAACCTGATATACCTCACTCCTGTGCACCCTCTCATCACCATCTGATATACCTCGCTCCTGTACACCCTCTCATCACCAGCTGATATACCTCACACCTGTACACCCTCTCATCACCACCTGATATACCTCGCTCCTGTACAGCCTCTCGTCACCACCTGATATAGCTCACTCCTGTACACCGTCTCATCACCATCTGATATACCTCGCTCCTGTACGCCCTCTCATCACCAGCTGATATACCTCGCTGCTGTACACCCTCTCATCACCAGCTGATATACCTCGCTGCTGTACACCCTCTCGTCACCACCTGATATACCTCACTCCTGTACACCCTCTCATCACCATTTGATATACCTCGCTCCTGTCCGCCCTCTCATCACCAGCTGATATACCTCTCTCCTGTACACCCTCTCATCACCACCTGATATACGTCGCTCCTGTACACCCTCTCGTCAACAGCTGATATACCTCACTCCTGTATCCCCTCTCATCACCAGCTGATATACCTCGCTCCTGTACTACACCCTCTCATCACCACCTGATATATCTCGCTCCTGTACACCCTCTCGTCACCACATGATATTCCTCGCTCCTGTACACCCTCTCATCACCATTTGATATACCTCGCTCCTGTCCGCCCTCTCATCACCAGCTGATATACCTCCCTCCTGTAAGTCCTCGCTTCACGATCTAATATACCTCACTCTGGTAAACCCTCTCATCACCATCTGATATACCTCAATCCTGTACGTCCTCTCATCGCCATCTGATATACCTCGCTCCTGTACGTCCTCACGACACCATCTGATATACCTCGCTCCTGTACACCCTCTCATCACTAGCTGATACACCTCACTCCTGTACACCCTCGCTTCTCCATCTGATATACCTCGCTCCTGTCCGTCATCTCATCACCATCTGTTATACTTCACTCCTGTAAACCCTTTCATCACCATCAGATATCCCTCACTCCTGTACGTCCTCTCATCACCATCTGATATACGTCGCTACTGTACACCCACTGATTAACATCTGATATACCTCACACCTGTACGTCCTCTCATCACCAGCAGATATACGTCACACCCGCACACCCTCTCGTCACCACCTGATATACCTCGCTCCTGTAAAGCCTCTCGTCACCACCTGATATGCCACACTACTCTGCACCCTCTCATCACCATCTGACATATGTCGCTCCTGTACAACCTCTCGTCACCAGCTGATATACCTCATTCCTGTACACCCTCTCAACACCAGCTGATATACCTCGCTCCTGTAAGTCCTCTCGTCACCATCTAATATACATCAATCCTGTACGCCCTCTCATCACCAGCTGATATACCTCGCTCCTGTACATGCTCTCGTCACCACCTGATATACCTCGCTACTGAACACCCACTCATCACCATCTGTTATACTTCACTCCTGTACGCCCTCTCATCACCAGCTGATATACCTCACTCCTGTAGGCTCTCGTGTCACCATCTGATATACCTTACTCCTGTACGCCCTCGTGTCACCATCGGATATACCACACTCCTGTAAACCCTCCCATCACCATCTGATATACCTCGCTCCTGTACGCCCTCTCGCCACCACCTGTAATATCTCGCTACTGTACACCCTCTCATCACAACCTGATATACCTCACTCCTGTGCACCCTCTCATCACCATCTGATATACCTCGCTCCTGTACACCCTCTCATCACCAGCTGATATACCTCACACCTGTACACCCTCTCATCACCACCTGATATACCTCGCTCCTGTACAGCCTCTCGTCACCACCTGATATAGCTCACTCCTGTACACCGTCTCATCACCATCTGATATACCTCGCTCCTGTACGCCCTCTCATCACCAGCTGATATACCTCGCTGCTGTACACCCTCTCATCACCAGCTGATATACCTCGCTGCTGTACACCCTCTCGTCACCACCTGATATACCTCACTCCTGTACACCCTCTCATCACCATTTGATATACCTCGCTCCTGTCCGCCCTCTCATCACCAGCTGATATACCTCTCTCCTGTACACCCTCTCATCACCACCTGATATACGTCGCTCCTGTACACCCTCTCGTCAACAGCTGATATACCTCACTCCTGTATCCCCTCTCATCACCAGCTGATATACCTCGCTCCTGTACTACACCCTCTCATCACCACCTGATATATCTCGCTCCTGTACACCCTCTCGTCACCACATGATATTCCTCGCTCCTGTACACCCTCTCATCACCATTTGATATACCTCGCTCCTGTCCGCCCTCTCATCACCAGCTGATATACCTCCCTCCTGTAAGTCCTCGCTTCACGATCTAATATACCTCACTCTGGTAAACCCTCTCATCACCATCTGATATACCTCAATCCTGTACGTCCTCTCATCGCCATCTGATATACCTCGCTCCTGTACGTCCTCACGACACCATCTGATATACCTCGCTCCTGTACACCCTCTCATCACTAGCTGATACACCTCACTCCTGTAAAACCTCTCTTCTCCATCTGATATACCTCACTCCTGTACACCGTCTCATCACCATCTGATATATCTCGCTCCTGTCCGCCCTCTCATCACCACCTGATATACCTCGCTCCGGTACACCTTCTCGTCACCACCTGATATACCTCGCTACTGTACACCCACTCATCACCATCTGATATATTTCACTCCTGTACGCCCTCTCATCACCAGCTGATATACCTCACTCTTGTAGGCTCTCGTGTCACCATCTGATATACCTTACTCCTGTACGCCCTCGTGTCACCATCGGATATACCACACTCCTCTAAACCCTCCCATCACCATCTGATATACCTCACTCCTGTACGTCTTCTCATCACCATCTGATATACCTAGCTCCTATACGTCCTCTAGTCACCATCTGAAATACCTCGCTCCTGTACACCCTCTCATCACCAGCTGATATACCTCGTTCCTGTACGCCCTCTCGTCACCAGCTGATATACCACGCTCCCGTACGTCCTCTCATCACCAGCTGATATACCTCGCTCCAGTACACCCTTTCGTCACCAGCTGATATACCTCACTCCTGTACACCCTCTCATCACCAGCTGATATACCTCACTCCTGTACGCCCTCTCATCGCCAGCTGATATACTTCGCTCCTGTTCGCCTTCTCATCACCAGCTGACATACCTCACACCTGTACGTCATCGCAACGCCATCTGATATACCTCGCTCCTGTACGTCCTCGCGCCACCATCTGATATACCTCGCTCCTGTACACCCTCTCATCACCAGCTGATATACCTCACTCCTGTAAAACCTCTCTTCTCCATCTGATATAACTCCCTCCTGTACACCGTCTCATCACCATCTGATATATCTCACTCCTGTCTGCCCTCTCATCACCACCTGATATACCTCGCTCCTGTACATGCTCTCGTCACCACCTGATATACCTCGCTACTGAACACCCACTCATCACCATCTGTTATACTTCACTCCTGTACGCCCTCTCATCACCAGCTGATATACCTCACTCCTGTAGGCTCTCGTGTCACCATCTGATATACCTTACTCCTGTACGCCCTCGTGTCACCATCGGATATACCACACTCCTGTAAACCCTCCCATCACCATCTGATATACCTCGCTCCTGTACGCCCTCTCGCCACCACCTGTAATATCTCGCTACTGTACACCCTCTCATCACAACCTGATATACCTCACTCCTGTGCACCCTCTCATCACCATCTGATATACCTCGCTCCTGTACACCCTCTCATCACCAGCTGATATATCTCACTCCTGTACACCCTCGCTTCTCCATCTGATATACCTCGCTCCTGTACAGCCTCTCGTCACCACCTGATATAGCTCACTCCTGTACACCGTCTCATCACCATCTGATATACCTCGCTCCTGTACGCCCTCTCATCACCAGCTGATATACCTCGCTGCTGTACACCCTCTCATCACCAGCTGATATACCTCGCTGCTGTACACCCTCTCGTCACCACCTGATATACCTCACTCCTGTACACCCTCTCATCACCATTTGATATACCTCGCTCCTGTCCGCCCTCTCATCACCAGCTGATATACCTCTCTCCTGTACACCCTCTCATCACCACCTGATATACGTCGCTCCTGTACACCCTCTCGTCAACAGCTGATATACCTCACTCCTGTATCCCCTCTCATCACCAGCTGATATACCTCGCTCCTGTACTACACCCTCTCATCACCACCTGATATATCTCGCTCCTGTACACCCTCTCGTCACCACATGATATTCCTCGCTCCTGTACACCCTCTCATCACCATTTGATATACCTCGCTCCTGTCCGCCCTCTCATCACCAGCTGATATACCTCC
>NW_027277813.1:0-24285 GCF_030028105.1 Mobula birostris
TCCTTCGACAGGCATGAAGGAGAGACCCTCACACACACAGTCCTTCCTCCGCAACCGTGAGGGAGAGACCCTGACACACGGACTCCTTCCTCCGGCAGCCGTGAGGGAGAGACCCTCACACACAGTCCTTCCTCCGGCAGCCGTGAGGGAGAGACCCTCACACACACAGTACCTTCTCCGAAAGGCATGAGGGAGAGACCCTCACACACAGACACCGTCCTCCAGTAGCCGTGAGGGAGAGACCCTCACACACACAGTCCTTCCTCCGGCAGGTATGAGGGAGAGACCCTCACACACACAGTCCTTTCTCCGACAGCCGTGAGGATGAGACCCTCACACACACACATTCCTTCCTCCGGCGGCCGTGAGGGAGAGACCCTCACACACACAGTCCTTCCTCCAGCAGCCGTGAGGGAGAGACCCTCACACACACAGACACCCTCACACACACAGACACCTTCCTCCGGCAGGTATGAGGGAGAGACCCTCACACACACAGTCCTTCCTTCGACAGGCATGAGGGAGAGACCCTCACACACACAGTCCTTCCTCCGGCAGCCGTGAGGGAGAGACCCTCACACACAGACACTTTCCTTCGGCAGCCTTGAGGGAGAGACCCTCACACACTGTCCTTCCTCCGGCAGCCGTGAGGAGAGACCCTCACACAAACAGTCCTTCCTCCGACAGCCATGAGGGAGAGACCCTCACACACAAAAACCTTCCTCCGGCAGCCGTGAGGGAGAGACCATCACAGACACAGTCCTTCCTCCAGCAGCCGTGAGGGAGAGACCCTCACACACACAGTCCTTCCTCCGGCAGCCGTGAGAGAGAGACCCTCATACACACAGTCCTTCCTCCGAAGGCATGAGGGAGAGACCCTCACACACACAGTCCCTCCTCCGAAAGGCATGAGGGAGAGACCCTCACACACAGACACCTTCCTCCAGCAGCCGTGAGGGAGAGACCCTCACACACACAGTCCTTCCTCCGGCAGGTATGAGGCAGAGACCCTCACACACACAGACACCTTTCTCCGGCAGGCACGAGGGAGAAACCCTGACACACACAGTCCTTCCTTCAACAGGCATGAGGGAGAGACCCTCACACACACAGTCCTTCCTCCGCAACCGTGAGGGAGAGACCCTGACACACGGACACCTTCCTCCGGCAGCCGTGAGGGAGAGACCTTCACACACAGACACCATCCTCCGGCAGCCTTGAGGGAGAGACCCTCACACACAGACACCGTCCTCCTGCAGCCGTGAGGGAGAGACCCTCACACACAGACACCTTCCTCCGGCAGCCGTGAGGGAGAGAGCTTCACACAAAGAGTCCTTCCTCCGACAGTCATGATGGAGAGACCCTCACGCACACAGTCCTTCCTCCGGCAGCCGTGTGGGAGAGACCCTCACACACACAGTCCTTCCTCCGACAGGTATGAGGGAGAGACCCTCACACACAGACACCTTCCTCCAGCAGCCATGAGGGAGAGACCGTCACACACAGGCCTTCCTTCGACAGCCGTGAGGGAGAGACCCTCACACACACAGTCCTTCCTCTGGCAGCCGTGAGGGAGAGACCCTCACATACACAGTCCTTCCTCCACCAGCCTTGAGGGAGAGACCCTGACACACACAGTCCTTCCTCCTGCAGCCGTGAGGGAGAGACCATCACACACACAGTCCTTCCTCCAGCAGCCGTGAGGGAGAGACCCTCACACACACAGTCCTTCCTCCGACAGCCGTGAGGGAGAGACCCTCACACACACAGTCCTTCCTCCGACAGCCGTGAGGGAGAGACGCTCACACACACAGTCCTTCCTCCTGCAGCCGTGAGGGAGAGACCCTCACACACACACAGTCGTTCTTCCGGCAGCCGTGAGGGAGAGACCCTCATACAGACAGTCCTTCCTCCGGCAGCTGTGAGGGAGAGACCCTCACACACACAGTCCTTCCTCCAGCAGGTATGAGGGAGAGACCCTCACACACAGACTCCTTCCTCCAGCAGCCGTGAGGGAGAGACCCTCACACAGACAGTCCTTTCTCTGACAGCCGTGAGGGAGAGACCCTCACACACACAGAGTCCTTCCTCCGGCAGCCGTGAGGGAGAGACCCTGACACACACAGTCCTTCCTCCGGCAGGTATGAGGCAGAGACCCTCACACACAGACACATTCCTCCGGCAGCCGTGAGGGAGAGACCCTCACACACAGTCCTTCCTCCGGCAGCCGTGAGGGAGAGACCCTCACACACACAGTACCTTCTCCGAAAGGCATGAGAGAGAGACCCTCACACACAGACACCTTCCTCCAGTAGCCGTGAGGGAGAGACCCTCACACACACAGTCCTTCCTCCGGCAGGTATGAGGGTGAGACCCTCACACACACAGTCCTTTCTCCGACAGCCGTGAGGGAGAGACCCTCACACACACACATTCCTTCCTCCGACAGGTATGAGTGAGAGACCCTCACACATAAACACCTTCCTCCGGCAGCCGTGAGGGAGAGACCCTCACACACACAGTCCTTCCTTCGGCAGCCATGATGGAGAGACTCTCACACGCAGTTCTTCCTCTGGTGCCGTGAGGGAGAGACCCTCACACTCAAACACCTTCCTCCGGCAGCCATGAGGGAGAGTCCCTCACACACACAGTCCTTCTTCCGACAGGTATGAGGGAGAGACCCTCACACACAGACACCTTCCTCCAGCAGCAGTGAGGGAGAGACCCTCACACACACAGTCCTTCCCCTGGCAGGTTGGAGGGAGAGACCCTGACACACACAGTACTTCCTCCGGCAGCCGTGAACGAGAGGCCCTCACACACACAGTCCTTCCTCTGCAGCCGTGAGGGAGAGACCCTGACACACAGACACCTTCCTCCGGCAGCCGTGAGGGAGAGACCCTCACACACAGACACCTTCCTCCGGCAGCCGTGAGGCAGAGACCCTCACACACAGACACCTTCCTCCGGCAGCCGTGAGGGAGAGACCCTCACACACAGTCCTTCCTCCGGCAGCCGTGAGGGAGAGACCCTCACACACACAGTACCTCCTCCGAAAGGCATGAGGGAGAGACCCTCACACACAGACACCTTCCTCCAGTAGCCGTGAGGGAGAGACCCTCACACACACACATTCCTTCCTCCGTCAGCCACGAGGGAGAGACCCTCACACACACAGTCCTTCCTCCAGCAGCCGTGAGGGAGAGACCCTCACACACACAGACACCTTCATCCGGCAGGCATGAGGGAGAGACCCTCACACACACAGTCCTTCCTCCGGCAGCCGTGAGGGAGAGACCCTCACACACAGACACCTTCCTTCGGCAGCCTTGAGGGAGAGACCCTCACACACTGTCCTTCCTCCGGCAGCCGTGAGGAGAGACCCTCACACAAACAGTCCTTCCTCCGACAGCCATGAGGGAGAGACCCTCACACACAGACACCTTCCTCTGGCAGCCGTGAGGGAGAGACCCTCACACACACAGTCCCTCCTCCGAAAGGCATGAGGGAGAGACCCTCACACACAGACACCTTCCTCCAGCAGCCGTGAGGGAGAGACCCTCACACACACAGTCCTTCCTCCGGCAGGTATGAGGGAGAGACCCTCACACACACACAGTCCTTTCTCCAGCAGCCGTGAGAGAGAGACCCTCACACACACACAGTCCTTCCTCCGGGAGCCGTGAGGGAGAGACCCTCACACACACAGTCCTTCCTCCGGCAGGTATGAGGCAGAGACCCTCACACGCACAGACACCTTCCTCCGGCAGCTACGAGGGAGAAACCCTCACACACACAGTCCTTCCTTCGACAGGCATGAAGGAGAGACCCTCACACACACAGTCCTTCCTCCGCAACCGTGAGGGAGAGACCCTGACACACGGACTCCTTCCTCCGGCAGCCGTGAGGGAGAGACCCTCACACAGAGACACCTTCCTCCGGCAGCTGTGAGGGAGAGACCCTCACACACACAGTCCTTCCTCCGACAGGTATGAGGGAGAGACTCTCACACACAGGCCTTCCTTCGACAGCCGTGAAGGAGAGACCCTCACACACACAGTCCTTCCTCTAGCAGGTATGAGGGAGAGACCCTGACACACACAGTCCTTCCTCCGGCAGCCGTGAGGGAGAGACCCTCACACACACAGTCCTTCCTCCGGCAGCCTTGAGGGAGAGACCCTCACGCACACAGTCCTTCCTCCTGCAACCGTGAGGGAGAGACCCTCACACACACAGTCCTTCCTCCGGCAGCCGTGAGGGAGAGACCCTCATACACACAGTCCTTCCTCCGACAGCCGTGAGGGAGAGACCCCTCACACACACAGTCGTTCCTCCGGCAGCCGTGAGGGAGAGACCCTCATACAGACAGTCCTTCCTCCGGCAGCTGTGAGGGAGAGACCCTCACACACACAGTCCTTCCTCCAGCAGGTATGAGGGAGAGACCCTCACACACAGACTCCTTCCTCCAGCAGCCGTGAGGGAGAGACCCTCACACACACAGTCCTTCCTCCAGCAGGTATGAGGGAGAGACCCTCACACACAGACTCCTTCCTCCAGCAGCCGTGAGGGAGAGACCCTCAGACACACAGTACTTCCTCCGACAGGTATGAGTGAGAGACCCTCACACACAAACACCTTCCTCCGGCAGCAGTGAGGGAGAGACCTTCACACACACAGTCCTTCCTCTGTCAGGTAGGAGGGAGAGACCCTCACACACACAGTCCTTCCTCCAGCAGCCGTAAAGGAGAGACCCTCACACACAGGACACCGTCCTCCAGTAGCCGTGAGGGAGAGACCCTCACACACACAGTCCTTCCTCCGGCAGGTATGAGGGAGAGACCCTCACACACACAGTCCTTTCTCCGACAGCCGTGAGGATGAGACCCTCACACACACACATTCCTTCCTCCGGCGGCCGTGAGGGAGAGACCCTCACACACACAGTCCTTCCTCCAGCAGCCGTGAGGGAGAGACCCTCACACACACAGACACCCTCACACACACAGACACCTTCCTCCGGCAGGTATGAGGGAGAGACCCTCACACACACAGTCCTTCCTTCGACAGGCATGAGGGAGAGACCCTCACACACACAGTCCTTCCTCCGGCAGCCGTGAGGGAGAGACCCTCACACACAGACACTTTCCTTCGGCAGCCTTGAGGGAGAGACCCTCACACACTGTCCTTCCTCCGGCAGCCGTGAGGAGAGACCCTCACACAAACAGTCCTTCCTCCGACAGCCATGAGGGAGAGACCCTCACACACAAAAACCTTCCTCCGGCAGCCGTGAGGGAGAGACCATCACAGACACAGTCCTTCCTCCAGCAGCCGTGAGGGAGAGACCCTCACACATACAGTCCTTCCTCCGGCAGCCGTGAGAGAGAGACCCTCATACACACAGTCCTTCCTCCGAAGGCATGAGGGAGAGACCCTCACACACACAGTCCCTCCTCCGAAAGGCATGAGGGAGAGACCCTCACACACAGACACCTTCCTCCAGCAGCCGTGAGGGAGAGACCCTCACACACACAGTCCTTCCTCCGGCAGGTATGAGGGAGAGACCCTCACACACACAGTCCTTTCTCCAGCAGCCGTGAGAGAGAGACCCTCACACACACACAGTCCTTCCTCCGGGAGCCGTGAGGGAGAGACCCTCACACACACAGTCCTTCCTCCGGCAGGTATGAGGCAGAGACCCTCACACGCACAGACACCTTCCTCCGGCAGCTACGAGGGAGAAACCCTCACACACACAGTCCTTCCTTCGACAGGCATGAAGGAGAGACCCTCACACACACAGTCCTTCCTCCGCAACCGTGAGGGAGAGACCCTGACACACGGACTCCTTCCTCCGGCAGCCGTGAGGGAGAGACCCTCACACAGAGACACCTTCCTCCGGCAGCTGTGAGGGAGAGACCCTCACACACACAGTCCTTCCTCCGACAGGTATGAGGGAGAGACCCTCACACACAGGCCTTCCTTCGACAGCCGTGAAGGAGAGACCCTCACACACACAGTCCTTCCTCTAGCAGGTATGAGGGAGAGACCCTGACACACACAGTCCTTCCTCCGGCAGCCGTGAGGGAGAGACCCTCACACACACAGTCCTTCCTCCGGCAGCCTTGAGGGAGAGACCCTCACGCACACAGTCCTTCCTCCTGCAGCCGTGAGGGAGAGACCCTCACACACACAGTCCTTCCTCCGGCAGCCGTGAGGGAGAGACCCTCATACACACAGTCCTTCCTCCGACAGCCGTGAGGGAGAGACCCTCACACACACACAGTCGTTCCTCCGGCAGCCGTGAGGGAGAGACCCTCATACAGACAGTCCTTCCTCCGGCAGCTGTGAGGGAGAGACCCTCACACACACAGTCCTTCCTCCAGCAGGTATGAGGGAGAGACCCTCACACACAGACTCCTTCCTCCAGCAGCCGTGAGGGAGAGACCCTCACACACACAGTCCTTCCTCCAGCAGGTATGAGGGAGAGACCCTCACACACAGACTCCTTCCTCCAGCAGCCGTGAGGGAGAGACCCTCAGACACACAGTACTTCCTCCGACACGTATGAGTGAGAGACCCTCACACACAAACACCTTCCTCCGGCAGCAGTGAGGGAGAGACCTTCACACACACAGTCCTTCCTCTGTCAGGTAGGAGGGAGAGACCCTCACACACACAGTCCTTCCTCCAGCAGCCGTAAAGGAGAGATCCTCACACACAGACTCCTTCCTCTGGCAGCCGTGAGGGAGAGACCCTGACACACACAGTCCTTCCTCCGGCAGCCGTGAAGGAGAGGCCCTCACACACACAGACAAATTCCTCCGGCAGCCGTGAGGGAGAGACCCTCACACAGACAGTCCTTCCTCCGAAAGGCATGAGGGAGAGACCCTCACACACACAGTCCTTTCTCCGACAGCCGTGAGGGAGAGACCCTCACACACACACAGTCCTTCCTCCGGCAGCCGTGAGGGAGAGACCCTGACACACAGACACCTTCCTCCGGCAGCGTGAGGGAGAGACCCTCACACACAGACACCTTCCTCCGGCAGCCGTGAGGGAGAGACCCTCACACACAGTCCTTCCTCCGGCAGCCGTGAGGGAGAGACCCTCACACACACAGTACCTTCTCCGAAAGGCATGAGGGAGAGACCCTCACACACAGACACCGTCCTCCAGTAGCCGTGAGGGAGAGACCCTCACACACACAGTCCTTCCTCCGGCAGGTATGAGGGAGAGACCCTCACACACACAGTCCTTTCTCCGACAGCCGTGAGGATGAGACCCTCACACACACACATTCCTTCCTCCGGCGGCCGTGAGGGAGAGACCCTCACACACACAGTCCTTCCTCCAGCAGCCGTGAGGGAGAGACCCTCACACACACAGACACCCTCACACACACAGACACCTTCCTCCGGCAGGTATGAGGGAGAGACCCTCACACACACAGTCCTTCCTTCGACAGGCATGAGGGAGAGACCCTCACACACACAGTCCTTCCTCCGGCAGCCGTGAGGGAGAGACCCTCACACACAGACACTTTCCTTCGGCAGCCTTGAGGGAGAGACCCTCACACACTGTCCTTCCTCCGGCAGCCGTGAGGAGAGACCCTCACACAAACAGTCCTTCCTCCGACAGCCATGAGGGAGAGACCCTCACACACAAAAACCTTCCTCCGGCAGCCGTGAGGGAGAGACCATCACAGACACAGTCCTTCCTCCAGCAGCCGTGAGGGAGAGACCTTCACACACACAGTCCTTCCTCCGGCAGCCGTGAGAGAGAGACCCTCATACACACAGTCCTTCCTCCGAAGGCATGAGGGAGAGACCCTCACACACACAGTCCCTCCTCCGAAAGGCATGAGGGAGAGACCCTCACACACAGACACCTTCCTCCAGCAGCCGTGAGGGAGAGACCCTCACACACACAGTCCTTCCTCCGGCAGGTATGAGGCAGAGACCCTCACACACACAGACACCTTTGTCCGGCAGGCACGAGGGAGAAACCCTGACACACACAGTCCTTCCTTCAACAGGCATGAGGGAGAGACCCTCACACACACAGTCCTTCCTCCGCAACCGTGAGGGAGAGACCCTGACACACGGACAACTTCCTCCGGCAGCCGTGAGGGAGAGACCTTCACACACAGACACCTTCCTCCGGCAGCCTTGAGGGAGAGACCCTCACACACAGACACCGTCCTCCTGCAGCCGTGAGGGAGAGACCCTCACACACAGACACCTTCCTCCGGCAGCCGTGAGGGAGAGAGCTTCACACAAAGAGTCCTTCCTCCGACAGTCATGATGGAGAGACCCTCACGCACACAGTCCTTCCTCCGGCAGCCGTGAGGGAGAGACCCTCACACACACAGTCCTTCCTCCGACAGGTATGAGGGAGAGACCCTCACACACAGACACCTTCCTCCAGCAGCCATGAGGGAGAGACCGTCACACACAGGCCTTCCTTCGACAGCCGTGAGGGAGAGACCCTCACACACACAGTCCTTCCTCTAGCAGGTATGAGGGAGAGACCCTGACACACACAGTCCTTCCTCTGGCAGCCGTGAGGGAGAGACCCTCACATACACAGTCCTTCCTCCACCAGCCTTGAGGGAGAGACCCTGACACACACAGTCCTTCCTCCTGCAGCCGTGAGGGAGAGACCATCACACACACAGTCCTTCCTCCAGCAGCCGTGAGGGAGAGACCCTCACACACACAGTCCTTCCTCCGGCAGCCGTGAGGGAGAGACCCTCACACACACAGTCCTTCCTCCGACAGCCGTGAGGGAGAGACGCTCACACACACAGTCCTTCCTCCTGCAGCCGTGAGGGAGAGACCCTCACACACACACAGTCGTTCCTCCGGCAGCCGTGAGGGAGAGACCCTCATACAGACAGTCCTTCCTCCGGCAGCTGTGAGGGAGAGACCCTCACACACACAGTCCTTCCTCCAGCAGGTATGAGGGAGAGACCCTCACACACAGACTCCTTCCTCCAGCAGCCGTGAGGGAGAGACCCTCACACACACAGTCCGTCCTCCAGCAGGTATGAGGGGGAGACCCTCACACACAGACTCCTTCCTCCAGCAGCCGTGAGGGAGAGACCCTCAGACACACAGTACTTCCTCCGACAGGTATGAGTGAGAGACCCTCACACACAAACACCTTCCTCCGGCAGCAGTGTGGGAGAGACCCTCACACACACAGTCCTTCCTCTGTCAGGTAGGAGGGAGAGACCCTCACACACACAGTCCTTCCTCCAGCAGCCGTAAAGGAGAGACCCTCACACACAGACACTTTCCTCCGGCAGCCGTGAGGGAGAGACCCTCACACACAGTCCTTCCTCCCGCAGCTGTGAGGGAGAGACCCTCACACACACAGTCCTTCCTCCTAAAGGCATGAGGGAGAGACCCTCACACACAGAGTCCTTCCTCCAGCAGCCGTGAGGGAGAGACCCTCACACACACAGTCCTTCCTCCGGCAGGTATGAGGCAGAGACACTCACACACTCAGACACCTTCCTCCGGCAGCCGTGAGGGAGAGACCATCACCCATACAGTCCTTCCTCCAGCAGCCGTGAGGGAGAGACCCTCACACACACAGTCCTTCCTCCGACAGCCGTGAGGGAGAGCCCCTCACACACACAGTCCTTTCTCCGGCAGGTATGAGGGAGAGACCCTCACACACACTGTCCTTCCTTCAAAAGGCACGAGGGAGAGACCCTGACACACACAGTCTTTCCTCCGGCAGCCGTGAGGGAGAGTCGCTGACACACAGACACCTTCCTCCAGCAGCCGTGAGGGAGAGACCCTCACACACAGACAGCTTCCTTCGGCAGCCTTGATGGAGAGACCGTCACACACAGACACCTTCCTCCGGCAGCCGTGAGGGAGAGACCATCACACACACAGTCCTTCCTCCGACAGCCGTGAGGGAGAGACCCTCACACACACAGTCCTTCCTCTGAGCGCCGTGAGGGAGAGACCCTCACACACACACAGTCTTTCCTCCGGCAGCCGTGAGAGAGAGACCCTCATACACACAGTCCTTCCTCCGGCAGCTGTGAGGGAGAGACCCTCACACACACAGTCCTTCCTCTGGCAGGTAGGAGGAAGAGACCCTGACACACACAGTCCTTCCTCCGGCAGCCGTGAAAGAGAGACCCTCACAGACACAGTCCTTCCTCTGCAGCCGTGAGGGAGAGACCCTGACACACAGACACCTTCCTCCGGCAGCCGTGAGGGAGAGACCCTCACACACAGACACCTTCCTCTGGCAGCCGTGAGGCAGAGACCCTCACACACAGACACCTTCCTCTGGCAGCCGTGAGGGAGAGACCCTCACACCAACAGTCCTTCCTCCGAAAGGCATGAGGGAGAGACCCTCACAGACACAGTCCCTCCTCCGAAAGGCATGAGGGAGAGACCCTCACACACAGACACCTTCCTCCAGCAGCCGTGAGGGAGAGACCCTCACACACACAGTCCTTCCCCCAGCAGCCGTGAGGGAGGGACCCTCACACACACAGTCCTTCCTCCGGCAGGTATGAGGCAGAGAACCTCACACACACAGTCCTTCCTCCGGCAGCCGTGAGGGAGAGACCCTCACACACAGACACCTTCCTTCGGCAGCCTTGAGGGAGAGACCCTCACACACACAGTCCTTCCTCCGGCAGCCGTGAGGGAGAGACCCTCATGCACACAGTCCTTCCTCTGACAGCCGTGAGAGAGAGACCCTCATACACACAGTCCTTCCTCCGAAAGGCATGAGGGAGAGACCCTCACACACAGACACCTTCCTGCAGCAACAGTGAGGGAGAGACCCTCACACACACAGTCCTTCCTCCAGCAGCAGTGAGGGAGAGACCCTCACACACACAGTCCTTCCTTCGACAGGTATGAGTGAGAGACCCTCACACACACAGTCCTTCCTCCGGCAGCCTTGAGGGAGAGACCCTCACACACATTGTCCTTCCTCCAGCAGCCGTGACGGAGAGACCCTAACACAGAGACACCTTCCTCCGGCAGCCGTGAGGGAGAGACCCTCACACACACAGTCCTTCCTCCGGCAGCCGTGAGGGAGCGACCCTGACACACACAGACACCTTCCTCCGGCAGGTATGAGGGAGAGACCCTCACACACACCGTCCTTCCTCCGGCAGGCATTAGGGCGAGCCCCTCACACACACAGTCCTTCCTCCGGCTGCCGTGAGGGAGAGACCCTCACACACACAGTCCTTCCTCCGCAGCCGTGAGGGAGAGACCCTGACAGACAGACACCTTCCTCCGGCTTCCGTGAGGGAGAGACCCTCACACAAACAGTCCTTCCTCCGACAGTCATGAGGGATAGACCCTCACACGCACAGTCCTTCCTCCGAAAAGCATGAGGGAGAGACCCTCACACACAGACACCTTCCTCCAGCAGCCGTGAGGTAGAGATCCTCACACACACAGTCCTTCCTCCGTCATGTATGAGGGAGAGACCCTCACACACAGACACCTTCCTCCGGCTGCCGTGAGCGAGAGACCCTCACACACACCGTCCTTCCTCCGGCAGCCGTGAGTGAGAGACCCTGACACAGACACAGAAACATTCCTTCGGCAGGTATGAGGGAGAGAGGGAGAGACCCTCACACGCACCGTCCTTTCTCCGGCAGGTATGAGGGAGAGAACCTCACACACACAGTCCTTCCTTCGACAGCCGTGATGGAGAGACCCTCACACACACAGACACCTTCCTCCAACAGGTATGAGGGAGAGACCCTCACACACACATTCCTTCCTCCGGCAGCCGTGAGGGAGAGACCATCACACACACAGTCCTTCCTCCGGCAGCCGTGAGGGAGAGACCCTCATACACACAGTCCTTCCTCTGACAGCCGTGAGGGAGAGCCCCTCACACACACAGTCCTTTCTCCGGCAGGTATGAGGGATAGACCCTCACACAGACAGACACCTTCCTCCGGCAGGTATGAGGGAGAGACCCTCACACACACTGTCCTTCCTTCAAAAGGCACGAGGGAGAGACCCTGACACACACAGTCCTTCCTCCGGCAACCGTAAGGGAGAGTCCCTGACACACAGACACCTTCCTCCGGCAGCCGTGAGGGAGAGACCCTCACACACAGACACCTTCCTCCGGCAGCGGTGAGGGAGAGACCCTCACACACAGACAGCTTCCTTCGGCAGCCTTGAGGGAGAGACCCTCACACACTGTCCTTCCTCCGGCAGCCGTGAGGAGAGACCCTCACACAAACAGTCCTTCCTCCGACAGCCATGAGGGAGAGACCGTCACACACAGACACCTTCCTCCGGCAGCCGTGAGGGAGAGACCATCACACACACAGTCCTTCCTCCAGCAGCCGTGAGGGAGAGACCCTCACACACACAGTCCTTCCTCTGAGCGCCGTGAGGGAGAGACCCTCACACACACACAGTCCTTCCCCCGGCAGCTGTGAGGGAGAGACCCTGAAACACACAGTCCTTCCTCCGGCAGCCGTGAAAGAGAGACCCTCACACACACAGTCCTTCCTCTGCAGCCGTGAGGGAGAGACCCTGACACACAGACACCTTCCTCCGGCAGCCGTGAGGCAGAGACCCTCACACACAGGCACCTTCCTCTGGCAGCCATGAGGGAGAGACCCTCACACACAGTCCTTCCTCCGGCAGCCGTGAGGGAGAGACCCTCACACCAACAGTCCTTCCTCCGAAAGGCATGAGGGAGAGGCCCTCACAGACACAGTCCCTCCTCCGAAAGGCATGAGGGAGAGACCCTCACACACAGACACCTTCCTCCGGCAGGTATGAGGGAGAGACCCTGACACACACACAGTCCTTTCTCCGACAGCCGTGAGGGAGAGACCCTCACACACACACAGTCCTTCCTCCGGCAGCCGTGAGGGAGAGACCCTGACACACAGACACCTTCCTCCGGCAGCGTGAGGGAGAGACCCTCACACACAGACACCTTCCTCCGGCAGCCGTGAGGGAGAGACCCTGACACACAGTCCTTCCTCCAGCAGCCGTGAGGGAGAGACCCTCACACACACAGTACCTTCTCCGAAAGGCATGAGGGAGAGACCCTCACACACAGACACCGTCCTCCAGTAGCCGTGAGGGAGAGACCCTCACACACACAGTCCTTCCTCCGGCAGGTATGAGGGAGAGACCCTCACACACACAGTCCTTTCTCCGTCAGCCGTGAGGATGAGACCCTGACACACACACATTCCTTCCTCCGGCGGCCGTGAGGGAGAGACCCTCACACACACAGTCCTTCCTCCAGCAGCCGTGAGGGAGAGACCCTCACACACACAGACACCCTCACACACACAGACACCTTCCTCCGGCAGGTATGAGGGAGAGACCCTCACACACACAGTCCTTCCTTCGACAGGCATGAGGGAGAGACCCTCACACACACAGTCCTTCCTCCGGCAGCCGTGAGGGAGAGACCCTCACACACAGACACTTTCCTTCGGCAGCCTTGAGGGAGAGACCCTCACACACTGTCCTTCCTCCGGCAGCCGTGAGGAGAGACCCTCACACAAACAGTCCTTCCTCCGACAGCCATGAGGGAGAGACCCTCACACACAAAAACCTTCCTCCGGCAGCCGTGAGGGAGAGACCATCACAGACACAGTCCTTCCTCCAGCAGCCGTGAGGGAGAGACCCTCACACACACAGTCCTTCCTCCGGCAGCCGTGAGAGAGAGACCCTCATACACACAGTCCTTCCTCCGAAGGCATGAGGGAGAGACCCTCACACACACAGTCCCTCCTCCGAAAGGCATGAGGGAGAGACCCTCACACACAGACACCTTCCTCCAGCAGCCGTGAGGGAGAGACCCTCACACACACAGTCCTTCCTCCGGCAGGTATGAGGCAGAGACCCTCACACACACAGACACCTTTCTCCGGCAGGCACGAGGGAGAAACCCTGACACACACAGTCCTTCCTTCAACAGGCATGAGGGAGAGACCCTCACACACACAGTCCTTCCTCCGCAACCGTGAGGGAGAGACCCTGACACACGGACACCTTCCTCCGGCAGCCGTGAGGGAGAGACCTTCACACACAGACACCTTCCTCCGGCAGCCTTGAGGGAGAGACCCTCACACACAGACACCGTCCTCCTGCAGCCGTGAGGGAGAGACCCTCACACACAGACACCTTCCTCCGGCAGCCGTGAGGGAGAGAGCTTCACACAAAGAGTCCTTCCTCTGACAGTCATGATGGAGAGACCCTCACGCACACAGTCCTTCCTCCGGCAGCCGTGAGGGAGAGACCCTCACACACACAGTCCTTCCTCCGACAGGTATGAGGGAGAGACCCTCACACACAGACACCTTCCTCCAGCAGCCATGAGGGAGAGACCGTCACACACAGGCCTTCCTTCGACAGCCGTGAGGGAGAGACCCTCACACACACAGTCCTTCCTCTAGCAGGTATGAGGGAGAGACCCTGACACACACAGTCCTTCCTCTGGCAGCCGTGAGGGAGAGACCCTCACATACACAGTCCTTCCTCCACCAGCCTTGAGGGAGAGACCCTGACACACACAGTCCTTCCTCCTGCAGCCGTGAGGGAGAGACCATCACACACACAGTCCTTCCTCCAGCAGCCGTGAGGGAGAGACCCTCACACACACAGTCCTTCCTCCGGCAGCCGTGAGGGAGAGACCCTCACACACACAGTCCTTCCTCCGACAGCCGTGAGGGAGAGACGCTCACACACACAGTCCTTCCTCCTGCAGCCGTGAGGGAGAGACCCTCACACACACACAGTCGTTCCTCCGGCAGCCGTGAGGGAGAGACCCTCATACAGACAGTCCTTCCTCCGGCAGCTGTGAGGGAGAGACCCTCACACACACAGTCCTTCCTCCAGCAGGTATGAGGGAGAGACCCTCACACACAGACTCCTTCCTCCAGCAGCCGTGAGGGAGAGACCCTCACACACACAGTCCTTCCTCCAGCAGGTATGAGGGGGAGACCCTCACACACAGACTCCTTCCTCCAGCAGCCGTGAGGGAGAGACCCTCAGACACACAGTACTTCCTCCGACAGGTATGAGTGAGAGACCCTCACACACAAACACCTTCCTCCGGCAGCAGTGTGGGAGAGACCCTCACACACACAGTCCTTCCTCTGTCAGGTAGGAGGGAGAGACCCTCACACACACAGTCCTTCCTCCAGCAGCCGTAAAGGAGAGACCCTCACACACAGACACTTTCCTCCGGCAGCCGTGAGGGAGAGACCCTCACACACAGTCCTTCCTCCCGCAGCTGTGAGGGAGAGACCCTCACACACACAGTCCTTCCTCCTAAAGGCATGAGGGAGAGACCCTCACACACAGAGTCCTTCCTCCAGCAGCCGTGAGGGAGAGACCCTCACACACACAGTCCTTCCTCCGGCAGGTATGAGGCAGAGACACTCACACACTCAGACACCTTCCTCCGGCAGCCGTGAGGGAGAGACCATCACCCATACAGTCCTTCCTCCAGCAGCCGTGAGGGAGAGACCCTCACACACACAGTCCTTCCTCCGACAGCCGTGAGGGAGAGCCCCTCACACACACAGTCCTTTCTCCGGCAGGTATGAGGGAGAGACCCTCACACACACTGTCCTTCCTTCAAAAGGCACGAGGGAGAGACCCTGACACACACAGTCCTTCCTCCGGCAGCCGTGAGGGAGAGTCGCTGACACACAGACACCTTCCTCCGGCAGCCATGAGGGAGAGACCCTCACACACAGACACCTTCCTCCAGCAGCCGTGAGGGAGAGACCCTCACACACAGACAGCTTCCTTCGGCAGCCTTGATGGAGAGACCGTCACACACAGACACCTTCCTCCGGCAGCCGTGAGGGAGAGACCATCACACACACAGTCCTTCCTCCGGCAGCCGTGAGGGAGAGACCCTCACACACACAGTCCTTCCTCTGAGCGCCGTGAGGGAGAGACCCTCACACACACACAGTCTTTCCTCCGGCAGCCGTGAGAGGGAGACCCTCATACACACAGTCCTTCCTCCGGCAGCTGTGAGGGAGAGACCCTCACACACACAGTCCTTCCTCTGGCAGGTAGGAGGGAGAGACCCTGACACACACAGTCCTTCCTCCGGCCGCCGTGAAAGAGAGACCCTCACAGACACAGTCCTTCCTCTGCAGCCGTGAGGGAGAGACCCTGACACACAGACACCTTCCTCCGGCAGCCGTGAGGGAGAGACCCTCACACACAGACACCTTCCTCTGGCAGCCGTGAGGCAGAGACCCTCACACACAGACACCTTCCTCTGGCAGCCGTGAGGGAGAGACCCTCACACCAACAGTCCTTCCTCCGAAAGGCATGAGGGAGAGACCCTCACAGACACAGTCCCTCCTCCGAAAGGCATGAGGGAGAGACCCTCACACACAGACACCTTCCTCCAGCAGCCGTGAGGGAGAGACCCTCACACACACAGTCCTTCCCCCAGCAGCCGTGAGGGAGGGACCCTCACACACACAGTCCTTCCTCCGGCAGGTATGAGGCAGAGAACCTCATACACACAGTCCTTCCTCCGGCAGCCGTGAGGGAGAGACCCTCACACACAGACACCTTCCTTCGGCAGCCTTGAGGGAGAGACCCTCACACACACAGTCCTTCCTCCGGCAGCCGTGAGGGAGAGACCCTCATGCACACAGTCCTTCCTCTGACAGCCGTGAGAGAGAGACCCTCATACACACAGTCCTTCCTCCGAAAGGCATGAGGGAGAGACCCTCACACACAGACACCTTCCTGCAGCAACAGTGAGGGAGAGACCCTCACACACACAGTCCTTCCTCCAGCAGCAGTGAGGGAGAGACCCTCACACACACAGTCCTTCCTTCGACAGGTATGAGTGAGAGACCCTCACACACACAGTCCTTCCTCCGGCAGCCTTGAGGGAGAGACCCTCACACACATTGTCCTTCCTCCAGCAGCCGTGACGGAGAGACCCTAACACAGAGACACCTTCCTCCGGCAGCCGTGAGGGAGAGACCCTCACACACACAGTCCTTCCTCCGGCAGCCGTGAGGGAGCGACCCTGACACACACAGACACCTTCCTCCGGCAGGTATGAGGGAGAGACCCTCACACACACCGTCCTTCCTCCGGCAGGCATTAGGGCGAGCCCCTCACACACACAGTCCTTCCTCCGGCTGCCGTGAGGGAGAGACCCTCACACACACAGTCCTTCCTCCGCAGCCGTGAGGGAGAGACCCTGACAGACAGACACCTTCCTCCGGCTTCCGTGAGGGAGAGACCCTCACACAAACAGTCCTTCCTCTGACAGCCGTGAGTGCGTGAACCTCCCACACACAGTCCTTCCTCCGAAAAGCATGAGGGAGAGACCCTCACACACAGACACCTTCCTCCAGCAGCCGTGAGGTAGAGATCCTCACACACACAGTCCTTCCTCCGTCATGTATGAGGGAGATACCCTCACACACAGACACCTTCCTCCGGCTGCCGTGAGCGAGAGACCCTCACACACACCGTCCTTCCTCCGGCAGCCGTGAGTGAGAGACCCTGACACAGACACAGAAACATTCCTTCGGCAGGTATGAGGGAGAGAGGGAGAGACCCTCACACGCACCGTCCTTTCTCCGGCAGGTATGAGGGAGAGAACCTCACACACACAGTCCTTCCTTCGACAGCCGTGATGGAGAGACCCTCACACACACAGACACCTTCCTCCAACAGGTATGAGGGAGAGACCCTCACACACACATTCCTTCCTCCGGCAGCCGTGAGGGAGAGACCATCACACACACAGTCCTTCCTCCGGCAGCCGTGAGGGAGAGACCCTCATACACACAGTCCTTCCTCTGACAGCCGTGAGGGAGAGCCCCTCACACACACAGTCCTTTCTCCGGCAGGTATGAGGGATAGACCCTCACACAGACAGACACCTTCCTCCGGCAGGTATGAGGGAGAGACCCTCACACACACTGTCCTTCCTTCAAAAGGCACGAGGGAGAGACCCTGACACACACAGTCCTTCCTCCGGCAACCGTCAGGGAGAGTCCCTGACACACAGACACCTTCCTCCGGCAGCCGTGAGGGAGAGACCCTCACACACAGACACCTTCCTCCGGCAGCGGTGAGGGAGAGACCCTCACACACAGACAGCTTCCTTCGGCAGCCTTGAGGGAGAGACCCTCACACACTGTCCTTCCTCCGGCAGCCGTGAGGAGAGACCCTCACACAAACAGTCCTTCCTCCGACAGCCATGAGGGAGAGACCGTCACACACAGACACCTTCCTCCGGCAGCCGTGAGGGAGAGACCATCACACACACAGTCCTTCCTCCAGCAGCCGTGAGGGAGAGACCCTCACACACACAGTCCTTCCTCTGAGCGCCGTGAGGGAGAGACCCTCACACACACACAGTCCTTCCTCCGGCAGCTGTGAGGGAGAGACCCTGAAACACACAGTCCTTCCTCCGGCAGCCGTGAAAGAGAGACCCTCACACACACAGTCCTTCCTCTGCAGCCGTGAGGGAGAGACCCTGACACACAGACACCTTCCTCCGGCAGCCGTGAGGGAGAGACCCTCACACACAGACACCTTCCTCCGGCAGCCGTGAGGCAGAGACCCTCACACACAGGCACCTTCCTCTGGCAGCCATGAGGGAGAGACCCTCACACACAGTCCTTCCTCCGGCAGCCGTGAGGGAGAGACCCTGACACCAACAGTCCTTCCTCCGAAAGGCATGAGGGAGAGGCCCTCACAGACACAGTCCCTCCTCCGAAAGGCATGAGGGAGAGACCCTCACACACAGACACCTTCCTCCGGCAGGTATGAGGGAGAGACCCTGACACACACACAGTCCTTTCTCCGACAGCCGTGAGGGAGAGACCCTCACACACACACAGTCCTTCCTCCGGCAGCCGTGAGGGAGAGACCCTGACACACAGACACCTTCCTCCGGCAGCGTGAGGGAGAGACCCTCACACACAGACACCTTCCTCCGGCAGCCGTGAGGGAGAGACCCTCACACACAGTCCTTCCTCCGGCAGCCGTGAGGGAGAGACCCTCACACACACAGTACCTTCTCCGAAAGGCATGAGGGAGAGACCCTCACACACAGACACCGTCCTCCAGTAGCCGTGAGGGAGAGACCCTCACACACACAGTCCTTCCTCCGGCAGGTATGAGGGAGAGACCCTCACACACACAGTCCTTTCTCCGTCAGCCGTGAGGATGAGACCCTGACACACACACATTCCTTCCTCCGGCGGCCGTGAGGGAGAGACCCTCACACACAAAAACCTTCCTCCGGCAGCCGTGAGGGAGAGACCATCACAGACACAGTCCTTCCTCCAGCAGCCGTGAGGGAGAGACCCTCACACACACAGTCCTTCCTCCGGCAGCCGTGAGAGAGAGACCCTCATACACACAGTCCTTCCTCCGAAGGCATGAGGGAGAGACCCTCACACACACAGTCCCTCCTCCGAAAGGCATGAGGGAGAGACCCTCACACACAGACACCTTCCTCCAGCAGCCGTGAGGGAGAGACCCTCACACACACAGTCCTTCCTCCGGCAGGTATGAGGCAGAGACCCTCACACACACAGACACCTTTCTCCGGCAGGCACGAGGGAGAAACCCTGACACACACAGTCCTTCCTTCAACAGGCATGAGGGAGAGACCCTCACACACACAGTCCTTCCTCCGCAACCGTGAGGGAGAGACCCTGACACACGGACACCTTCCTCCGGCAGCCGTGAGGGAGAGACCTTCACACACAGACACCTTCCTCCGGCAGCCTTGAGGGAGAGACCCTCACACACAGACACCGTCCTCCTGCAGCCGTGAGGGAGAGACCCTCACACACAGACACCTTCCTCCGGCAGCCGTGAGGGAGAGAGCTTCACACAAAGAGTCCTTCCTCTGACAGTCATGATGGAGAGACCCTCACGCACACAGTCCTTCCTCCGGCAGCCGTGAGGGAGAGACCCTCACACACACAGTCCTTCCTCCGACAGGTATGAGGGAGAGACCCTCACACACAGACACCTTCCTCCAGCAGCCATGAGGGAGAGACCGTCACACACAGGCCTTCCTTCGACAGCCGTGAGGGAGAGACCCTCACACACACAGTCCTTCCTCTAGCAGGTATGAGGGAGAGACCCTGACACACACAGTCCTTCCTCTGGCAGCCGTGAGGGAGAGACCCTCACATACACAGTCCTTCCTCCACCAGCCTTGAGGGAGAGACCCTGACACACACAGTCCTTCCTCCTGCAGCCGTGAGGGAGAGACCATCACACACACAGTCCTTCCTCCAGCAGCCGTGAGGGAGAGACCCTCACACACACAGTCCTTCCTCCGGCAGCCGTGAGGGAGAGACCCTCACACACACAGTCCTTCCTCCGACAGCCGTGAGGGAGAGACGCTCACACACACAGTCCTTCCTCCTGCAGCCGTGAGGGAGAGACCCTCACACACACACAGTCGTTCCTCCGGCAGCCGTGAGGGAGAGACCCTCATACAGACAGTCCTTCCTCCAGCAGGTATGAGGGAGAGACCCTCACACACAGACTCCTTCCTCCAGCAGCCGTGAGGGAGAGACCCTCACACACACAGTCCTTCCTCCAGCAGGTATGAGGGGGAGACCCTCACACACAGACTCCTTCCTCCAGCAGCCGTGAGGGAGAGACCCTCAGACACACAGTACTTCCTCCGACAGGTATGAGTGAGAGACCCTCACACACAAACACCTTCCTCTGGCAGCAGTGTGGGAGAGACCCTCACACACACAGTCCTTCCTCTGTCAGGTAGGAGGGAGAGACCCTCACACACACAGTCCTTCCTCCAGCAGCCGTAAAGGAGAGACCCTCACACACAGACACTTTCCTCCGGCAGCCGTGAGGGAGAGACCCTCACACACAGTCCTTCCTCCCGCAGCTGTGAGGGAGAGACCCTCACACACACAGTCCTTCCTCCTAAAGGCATGAGGGAGAGACCCTCACACACAGAGTCCTTCCTCCAGCAGCCGTGAGGGAGAGACCCTCACACACACAGTCCTTCCTCCGGCAGGTATGAGGCAGAGACACTCACACACTCAGACACCTTCCTCCGGCAGCCGTGAGGGAGAGACCATCACCCATACAGTCCTTCCTCCAGCAGCCGTGAGGGAGAGACCCTCACACACACAGTCCTTCCTCCGACAGCCGTGAGGGAGAGCCCCTCACACACACAGTCCTTTCTCCGGCAGGTATGAGGGAGAGACCCTCACACACACTGTCCTTCCTTCAAAAGGCACGAGGGAGAGACCCTGACACACACAGTCCTTCCTCCGGCAGCCGTGAGGGAGAGTCGCTGACACACAGACACCTTCCTCCGGCAGCCATGAGGGAGAGACCCTCACACACAGACACCTTCCTCCAGCAGCCGTGAGGGAGAGACCCTCACACACAGACAGCTTCCTTCGGCAGCCTTGATGGAGAGACCGTCACACACAGACACCTTCCTCCGGCAGCCGTGAGGGAGAGACCATCACACACACAGTCCTTCCTCCGGCAGCCGTGAGGGAGTGACCCTCACACACACAGTCCTTCCTCTGAGCGCCGTGAGGGAGAGACCCTCACACACACACAGTCTTTCCTCCGGCAGCCGTGAGAGAGAGACCCTCATACACACAGTCCTTCCTCCGGCAGCTGTGAGGGAGAGACCCTCACACACACAGTCCTTCCTCTGGCAGGTAGGAGGGAGAGACCCTGACACACACAGTCCTTCCTCCGGCCGCCGTGAAAGAGAGACCCTCACAGACACAGTCCTTCCTCTGCAGCCGTGAGGGAGAGACCCTGACACACAGACACCTTCCTCCGGCAGCCGTGAGGGAGAGACCCTCACACACAGACACCTTCCTCTGGCAGCCGTGAGGCAGAGACCCTCACACACACAGTCCTTCCTCCGGCAGCCGTGAGAGAGAGACCCTCACACACACAGTCCTTCCTCCGGCAGCCGTGAGAGAGAGACCCTCATACACACAGTCCTTCCTCCGAAGGCATGAGGGAGAGACCCTCACACACACAGTCCCTCCTCCGAAAGGCATGAGGGAGAGACCCTCACACACAGACACCTTCCTCCAGCAGCCGTGAGGGAGAGACCCTCACACACACAGTCCTTCCTCCGGCAGGTATGAGGCAGAGACCCTCACACACACAGACACCTTTCTCCGGCAGGCACGAGGGAGAAACCCTGACACACACAGTCCTTCCTTCAACAGGCATGAGGGAGAGACCCTCACACACACAGTCCTTCCTCCGCAACCGTGAGGGAGAGACCCTGACACACGGACACCTTCCTCCGGCAGCCGTGAGGGAGAGACCTTCACACACAGACACCTTCCTCCGGCAGCCTTGAGGGAGAGACCCTCACACACAGACACCGTCCTCCTGCAGCCGTGAGGGAGAGACCCTCACACACAGACACCTTCCTCCGGCAGCCGTGAGGGAGAGAGCTTCACACAAAGAGTCCTTCCTCTGACAGTCATGATGGAGAGACCCTCACGCACACAGTCCTTCCTCCGGCAGCCGTGAGGGAGAGACCCTCACACACACAGTCCTTCCTCCGACAGGTATGAGGGAGAGACCCTCACACACAGACACCTTCCTCCAGCAGCCATGAGGGAGAGACCGTCACACACAGGCCTTCCTTCGACAGCCGTGAGGGAGAGACCCTCACACACACAGTCCTTCCTCTAGCAGGTATGAGGGAGAGACCCTGACACACACAGTCCTTCCTCTGGCAGCCGTGAGGGAGAGACCCTCACATACACAGTCCTTCCTCCACCAGCCTTGAGGGAGAGACCCTGACACACACAGTCCTTCCTCCTGCAGCCGTGAGGGAGAGACCATCACACACACAGTCCTTCCTCCAGCAGCCGTGAGGGAGAGACCCTCACACACACAGTCCTTCCTCCGGCAGCCGTGAGGGAGAGACCCTCACACACACAGTCCTTCCTCCGACAGCCGTGAGGGAGAGACGCTCACACACACAGTCCTTCCTCCTGCAGCCGTGAGGGAGAGACCCTCACACACACACAGTCGTTCCTCCGGCAGCCGTGAGGGAGAGACCCTCATACAGACAGTCCTTCCTCCGGCAGCTGTGAGGGAGAGACCCTCACACACACAGTCCTTCCTCCAGCAGGTATGAGGGAGAGACCCTCACACACAGACTCCTTCCTCCAGCAGCCGTGAGGGAGAGACCCTCACACACACAGTCCTTCCTCCAGCAGGTATGAGGGGGAGACCCTCACACACAGACTCCTTCCTCCAGCAGCCGTGAGGGAGAGACCCTCAGACACACAGTACTTCCTCCGACAGGTATGAGTGAGAGACCCTCACACACAAACACCTTCCTCTGGCAGCAGTGTGGGAGAGACCCTCACACACACAGTCCTTCCTCTGTCAGGTAGGAGGGAGAGACCCTCACACACACAGTCCTTCCTCCAGCAGCCGTAAAGGAGAGACCCTCACACACAGACACTTTCCTCCGGCAGCCGTGAGGGAGAGACCCTCACACACAGTCCTTCCTCCCGCAGCTGTGAGGGAGAGACCCTCACACACACAGTCCTTCCTCCTAAAGGCATGAGGGAGAGACCCTCACACACAGAGTCCTTCCTCCAGCAGCCGTGAGGGAGAGACCCTCACACACACAGTCCTTCCTCCGGCAGGTATGAGGCAGAGACACTCACACACTCAGACACCTTCCTCCGGCAGCCGTGAGGGAGAGACCATCACCCATACAGTCCTTCCTCCAGCAGCCGTGAGGGAGAGACCCTCACACACACAGTCCTTCCTCCGACAGCCGTGAGGGAGAGCCCCTCACACACACAGTCCTTTCTCCGGCAGGTATGAGGGAGAGACCCTCACACACACTGTCCTTCCTTCAAAAGGCACGAGGGAGAGACCCTGACACACACAGTCCTTCCTCCGGCAGCCGTGAGGGAGAGTCGCTGACACACAGACACCTTCCTCCGGCAGCCATGAGGGAGAGACCCTCACACACAGACACCTTCCTCCAGCAGCCGTGAGGGAGAGACCCTCACACACAGACAGCTTCCTTCGGCAGCCTTGATGGAGAGACCGTCACACACAGACACCTTCCTCCGGCAGCCGTGAGGGAGAGACCATCACACACACAGTCCTTCCTCCGGCAGCCGTGAGGGAGAGACCCTCACACACACAGTCCTTCCTCTGAGCGCCGTGAGGGAGAGACCCTCACACACACACAGTCTTTCCTCCGGCAGCCGTG
>NW_027277814.1:0-24271 GCF_030028105.1 Mobula birostris
CAGCCTCCAACCTCCAGCCTCACAACAAGTCTCCAGCCTCCAGCCTCCAGCCTCACCCCAAGTCTCCAGCCTCCAGCCTCGCCCGAAGTCTCCAGCCTCCAGCCTCACCCCAAGTCTCCAGCCTCCAGTCTCGCCTCTCCCCAGGTCTCCAGCCTCCAACCTCGCCTCGCCCCAAGTCTCCAGCCTTCAGCCTCGACTCGCACCATCTGCAGCCTCCTGCCTCGCCTCGCCCCAAGTCCCCAGTGTCCAGGCACCCCTTGCCCCAAGTCGCCAGCCTCGCCTCGCCTCAAGTCTCCAGCCTCACCCCAAGTCTCCAGCCTCCAGCCTCCAGCCTCGCCCCAAGTCTCCAGCCTCGCCTCGCCCCAAGTCTCCAGCCTCGGCTCGCCCCAAGTCTCCAGCCTCGCCTCGCCACAAGCCTCCAGGCTCGCCTCGCCCCAAGTCTCCAGCCTTCAGCCTCACCCCAAGTCTCCAGCCTCCAGTCTCACCCCAAGTCTCCAGGCTCCAGTCTCGCCTCGCCTCAGGTCTCCAGCCTCCTGCCTCGCCTCGCCCAAAGTCTCCAGCCCCCAGCCTCGCCTCACCCAAGTCTCCAGAATCCAGCCTCGCCTCGCCCCAAGTCTCCAGCCTCTAGCCTCGCCTCGCCCCAAGTCAGCAGCCTCGCCTGGCCCCAAGTCTAGAGCCTCCAGCCTCGCCCCAAGTCTCCAGCCTCCAGCCTCACCTTGCCCCAAGTCTCCAGCCTCAAGCCTCACCCAAGTCTCCAGCCTCCAGCCTCGCATCACCCAAGTCTCCAGCCTCCAGCCTCGCCTCGCCTCAAGTCTCCAGACTCGCCTCGCCCCAAATCTCCAGCTTCGCCTCGCCACAAGTCTCCAGCCTTGCCTCGCCACAAGTCTCCAGCCTCCCCTCACCCCAAGTCTCCAGTCTCCAGCCTCCAGCCTCGCCCCAAGTTTCCAGCCTCTCCTCGTCCCAAGCCTCCAGCCTCGCCTCGCCCCAAGTCTTCAGCCTCGCCTCGCCCCATTTCTCCAGCCTCGCCTCGCCCCAAGTCTCTAGCCAACAGTCTCACCTCATCTCCAGCCTCGCCTCGCCCCAAGTCTCCAGCCATCAGCCTCCAGCCTCACCCCAAGGCTCCATCCTCGCCTCGCCCCAACTCTCCGGCATCCAGCCTCGCCTCGCCCCAAGTCTCCAGCCTCCAGCCTCGCTTCGCCCCATGTCTCCAGCCTCCAGCCTCGCCTCGCCCCAAGTCTCCAGCTTCCAGCCACGACTCGCACCAAGTCTCCAGCCTCCAGCCTCGCCTCACACCAAGTCTCCAGCCTCCAGTCTCCAGCCTCGCCCCAAGTCTCCAGCCTCCAGCCTCCAGCCTCACCCCGTCTCCAGCCTCCAGCCTCGCCTCGCCCCAAGTCTCCAGCTTCCAGCCACGACTCGCACCAAGTCTCCAGCCTCCAGCCTCGCCTCACACCAAGTCTCCAGCCTCCAGTCTCCAGCCTCGCCCCAAGTCTCCAGCCTCCAGCCTCCAGCCTCACCCCGTCTCCAGCCTCCAGCCTCCAGCCTCGCCCCAAGTCTCCAGCCTCCAGCCTCCAGCCTCACCCCAAGTCTCCAGCCTCCAGCCTCGACTCGCCCCAAGTCTCCAGACTCGCCTCGCCCCAAGTCCCCAGCCTCGCCTCGCCACAAGTATCCAGCCTCCAGCCTCGCCCCAAGTCTCCAGCCTCCAGGCTCGCCCCAAGTCTCCAGCCTCCAGCCTCGTCTCGCCGCAAGACTCCAGCCGCCAGCCTTCAGCCTCGCCCCAAGGTTCCAGCCTCGCCTCGCACGAAGTCTCCAGCCTCCAGCCTCCAACCTCGCCCCAAGTCTCCAGCCTCACCCCAAGTCACCAGACTCCAGCCTCTAAGCCTCGGCTCGCCCCAAGTTTCCAGCCTCACCTCGCCACAAGCCTCTGGCCTCGCTTCGCCCCAAGTCTCCAGCCTTGCCTCACCCCGTCTCCAGCCTTGCCTCGCCCCAAGTCTCCAGTCTCCAGCCTCCAGCCTCGCCCCAAGTTTCCAGCCTCGCCTCCTCCCAAGTCTCCAGCCTCGCCTCGCCCCAAGTCTCCAGCCTCCAGCCTTCCCTCGCCCCAATTCTCCAGCCTCCAGCCTCATCCTGCCCCAAGTCTCCAGACTCTCCTCGCCCCGTCTCCAGCCTCCAGCCTCGCCTCACCCCAAGCCTTCAGCATCCAGTCTCCAGCCTCGCCCCAAATCTCCAGCCTCCAGCCTCCTCGCACTAAGTCTCCAGCATCCAGCCTCCCCTCGCCCCAAGTCCCCAGTCTCCAGTCTCCCCTCACCCCAAGGCTCTATCCTCGCCTCGCCCCGTCTCCAGCATTCAGCCTCGCCTCGCCCCAAGTCTCCAGCATCCAGCCTCGCCTCGCCCCAAGTCTCCAACCTCCAGCCTCGCTTCGCCCCATGTCTCCAGCCTCCAGCCTCCAGCCTCGTCCCACGTCTCCAGCCTCACCCCAAGTCACCAGCCTCCAGCCTCCAGCCTCGCCCCGACTGTAGCCTCCAGCCTTCAGCCTCACCCCAAGTCTTTAGCCTCCAGCCTCACCCCAAGTTTCCAGCCTCCAGCCTCGCCTTGCCCCAAGACTCCAGACTCGCCTTGCCCCAAATCTCCAGCCTCGCCTCGCCACAAGTCTCCAGTCTCCAGCCTCCAGCCTCGCCCCAAGTTTCCAGCCTCCAGCCTCGCCTAGCCCCAAGACTCCAGACTTGCCTCGCCCCAAATCTCCAGCCTCGCCTCGCCGCAAGTCTCCAGCCTCGCCTCGCTTTGCCCGAAGTCTCTAAACTCAAGCCTCATCTCGCCCCAAGTCTCCAGCCTCGCATCGCCCCAAGTCTCCAGCCTCGCATCGCCCCAAGTCTCCAGCCATCAGCCTCCAGCCTCGCCCCAAGGCTCCATCCTCGCCTCGCCCCATCTCCAGCATCCAGCCTCGCCTCGCCCCAAGTCTCCAGCATCCAGCCTCGCCTCGCCCCAAGTCTCCAACCTCCAGCCTCGCTTCGCCCGATGTCTCCAGCCTGACCCCAAGTCACCAGCCTCCAGCCTCGCCCCGTCTGCAGCCTCCAGCCTCCAGCCTCGCCCCAAGTCTCCAGCCTCCAGCCTCGCCTCGCTCCAAGTCTCCAGCCTCCAGCCTCGACTCGCACCAAGTCTCCAGCTTCTAGCCTCACCTCGCCCCAAGTCTCCAATCTCCAGCCTCCCCTCGCCCCGTCTCCAGCCTTGCCCCAAGTCTCCAGCCTCCAGTCTCCAGCCTCCAACCTCCAGCCTCACAACAAGTCTCCAGCCTCCAGCCTCCAGCCTCACCCCAAGTCTCCAGCCTCCAGCCTCGCCCGAAGTCTCCAGCCTCCAGCCTCACCCCAAGTCTCCAGCCTCCAGTCTCGCCTCTCCCAGGTCTCCAGCCTCCAACCTCGCCTCGCCCCAAGTCTCCAGCCTTCAGCCTCGACTCGCACCATCTGCAGCCTCCTGCCTCGCCTCGCCCCAAGTCCCCAGTGTCCAGGCACCCCTTGCCCCAAGTCGCCAGCCTCGCCTCGCCTCAAGTCTCCAGCCTCACCCCAAGTCTCCAGCCTCCAGCCTCCAGCCTCGCCCCAAGTCTCCAGCCTCGCCTCGCCCCAAGTCTCCAGCCTCGGCTCGCCCCAAGTCTCCAGCCTCGCCTCGCCACAAGCCTCCAGGCTCGCCTCGCCCCAAGTCTCCAGCCTTCAGCCTCACCCCAAGTCTCCAGCCTCCAGTCTCACCCCAAGTCTCCAGGCTCCAGTCTCGCCTCGCCTCAGGTCTCCAGCCTCCTGCCTCGCCTCGCCCAAAGTCTCCAGCCCCCAGCCTCGCCTCACCCAAGTCTCCAGAATCCAGCCTCGCCTCGCCCCAAGTCTCCAGCCTCTAGCCTCGCCTCGCCCCAAGTCAGCAGCCTCGCCTGGCCCCAAGTCTAGAGCCTCCAGCCTCGCCCCAAGTCTCCAGCCTCCAGCCTCACCTTGCCCCAAGTCTCCAGCCTCAAGCCTCACCCAAGTCTCCAGCCTCCAGCCTCGCATCACCCAAGTCTCCAGCCTCCAGCCTCGCCTCGCCTCAAGTCTCCAGACTCGCCTCGCCCCAAATCTCCAGCTTCGCCTCGCCACAAGTCTCCAGCCTTGCCTCGCCACAAGTCTCCAGCCTCCCCTCACCCCAAGTCTCCAGTCTCCAGCCTCCAGCCTCGCCCCAAGTTTCCAGCCTCTCCTCGTCCCAAGCCTCCAGCCTCGCCTCGCCCCAAGTCTTCAGCCTCGCCTCGCCCCATTTCTCCAGCCTCGCCTCGCCCCAAGTCTCTAGCCAACAGTCTCACCTCATCTCCAGCCTCGCCTCGCCCCAAGTCTCCAGCCATCAGCCTCCAGCCTCACCCCAAGGCTCCATCCTCGCCTCGCCCCAACTCTCCGGCATCCAGCCTCGCCTCGCCCCAAGTCTCCAGCCTCCAGCCTCGCTTCGCCCCATGTCTCCAGCCTCCAGCCTCGCCTCGCCCCAAGTCTCCAGCTTCCAGCCACGACTCGCACCAAGTCTCCAGCCTCCAGCCTCGCCTCACACCAAGTCTCCAGCCTCCAGTCTCCAGCCTCGCCCCAAGTCTCCAGCCTCCAGCCTCCAGCCTCACCCCGTCTCCAGCCTCCAGCCTCGCCTCGCCCCAAGTCTCCAGCTTCCAGCCACGACTCGCACCAAGTCTCCAGCCTCCAGCCTCGCCTCACACCAAGTCTCCAGCCTCCAGTCTCCAGCCTCGCCCCAAGTCTCCAGCCTCCAGCCTCCAGCCTCACCCCGTCTCCAGCCTCCAGCCTCCAGCCTCGCCCCAAGTCTCCAGCCTCCAGCCTCCAGCCTCACCCCAAGTCTCCAGCCTCCAGCCTCGACTCGCCCCAAGTCTCCAGACTCGCCTCGCCCCAAGTCCCCAGCCTCGCCTCGCCACAAGTATCCAGCCTCCAGCCTCGCCCCAAGTCTCCAGCCTCCAGGCTCGCCCCAAGTCTCCAGCCTCCAGCCTCGTCTCGCCGCAAGACTCCAGCCGCCAGCCTTCAGCCTCGCCCCAAGGTTCCAGCCTCGCCTCGCACGAAGTCTCCAGCCTCCAGCCTCCAACCTCGCCCCAAGTCTCCAGCCTCACCCCAAGTCACCAGACTCCAGCCTCTAGCCTCGGCTCGCCCCAAGTTTCCAGCCTCACCTCGCCACAAGCCTCTGGCCTCGCTTCGCCCCAAGTCTCCAGCCTTGCCTCACCCCGTCTCCAGCCTTGCCTCGCCCCAAGTCTCCAGTCTCCAGCCTCCAGCCTCGCCCCAAGTTTCCAGCCTCGCCTCCTCCCAAGTCTCCAGCCTCGCCTCGCCCCAAGTCTCCAGCCTCCAGCCTTCCCTCGCCCCAATTCTCCAGCCTCCAGCCTCATCCTGCCCCAAGTCTCCAGACTCTCCTCGCCCCGTCTCCAGCCTCCAGCCTCGCCTCACCCAAGTCTCCAGCATCCAGCCTCGCCTGGCCCCAGGTCTCCAGCCTCTAGCCTCGCCTGGCCCCAAGTCATCAGCCTCGCCTGGCCCCAAGTCTCCAGCCTCCAGCCTCGCCCCAAGTCTCCAGCCTCCAGCCTCGCCTCGCTCCAAGTCTCCAGCCTCCAGCCTCGACTCGCACCAAGTCTCCAGCTTCTAGCCTCACCTCGCCCCAAGTCTCCAATCTCCAGCCTCCCCTCGCCCCGTCTCCAGCCTTGCCCCAAGTCTCCAGCCTCCAGTCTCCAGCCTCCAACCTCCAGCCTCACAACAAGTCTCCAGCCTCCAGCCTCCAGCCTCACCCCAAGTCTCCAGCCTCCAGCCTCGCCCGAAGTCTCCAGCCTCCAGCCTCACCCCAAGTCTCCAGCCTCCAGTCTCGCCTCTCCCCAGGTCTCCAGCCTCCAACCTCGCCTCGCCCCAAGTCTCCAGCCTTCAGCCTCGACTCGCACCATCTGCAGCCTCCTGCCTCGCCTCGCCCCAAGTCCCCAGTGTCCAGGCACCCCTTGCCCCAAGTCGCCAGCCTCGCCTCGCCTCAAGTCTCCAGCCTCACCCCAAGTCTCCAGCCTCCAGCCTCCAGCCTCGCCCCAAGTCTCCAGCCTCGCCTCGCCCCAAGTCTCCAGCCTCGGCTCGCCCCAAGTCTCCAGCCTCGCCTCGCCACAAGCCTCCAGGCTCGCCTCGCCCCAAGTCTCCAGCCTTCAGCCTCACCCCAAGTCTCCAGCCTCCAGTCTCACCCCAAGTCTCCAGGCTCCAGTCTCGCCTCGCCTCAGGTCTCCAGCCTCCTGCCTCGCCTCGCCCAAAGTCTCCAGCCCCCAGCCTCGCCTCACCCAAGTCTCCAGAATCCAGCCTCGCCTCGCCCCAAGTCTCCAGCCTCTAGCCTCGCCTCGCCCCAAGTCAGCAGCCTCGCCTGGCCCCAAGTCTAGAGCCTCCAGCCTCGCCCCAAGTCTCCAGCCTCCAGCCTCACCTTGCCCCAAGTCTCCAGCCTCAAGCCTCACCCAAGTCTCCAGCCTCCAGCCTCGCATCACCCAAGTCTCCAGCCTCCAGCCTCGCCTCGCCTCAAGTCTCCAGACTCGCCTCGCCCCAAATCTCCAGCTTCGCCTCGCCACAAGTCTCCAGCCTTGCCTCGCCACAAGTCTCCAGCCTCCCCTCACCCCAAGTCTCCAGTCTCCAGCCTCCAGCCTCGCCCCAAGTTTCCAGCCTCTCCTCGTCCCAAGCCTCCAGCCTCGCCTCGCCCCAAGTCTTCAGCCTCGCCTCGCCCCATTTCTCCAGCCTCGCCTCGCCCCAAGTCTCTAGCCAACAGTCTCACCTCATCTCCAGCCTCGCCTCGCCCCAAGTCTCCAGCCATCAGCCTCCAGCCTCACCCCAAGGCTCCATCCTCGCCTCGCCCCAACTCTCCGGCATCCAGCCTCGCCTCGCCCCAAGTCTCCAGCCTCCAGCCTCGCTTCGCCCCATGTCTCCAGCCTCCAGCCTCGCCTCGCCCCAAGTCTCCAGCTTCCAGCCACGACTCGCACCAAGTCTCCAGCCTCCAGCCTCGCCTCACACCAAGTCTCCAGCCTCCAGTCTCCAGCCTCGCCCCAAGTCTCCAGCCTCCAGCCTCCAGCCTCACCCCGTCTCCAGCCTCCAGCCTCGCCTCGCCCCAAGTCTCCAGCTTCCAGCCACGACTCGCACCAAGTCTCCAGCCTCCAGCCTCGCCTCACACCAAGTCTCCAGCCTCCAGTCTCCAGCCTCGCCCCAAGTCTCCAGCCTCCAGCCTCCAGCCTCACCCCGTCTCCAGCCTCCAGCCTCCAGCCTCGCCCCAAGTCTCCAGCCTCCAGCCTCCAGCCTCACCCCAAGTCTCCAGCCTCCAGCCTCGACTCGCCCCAAGTCTCCAGACTCGCCTCGCCCCAAGTCCCCAGCCTCGCCTCGCCACAAGTATCCAGCCTCCAGCCTCGCCCCAAGTCTCCAGCCTCCAGGCTCGCCCCAAGTCTCCAGCCTCCAGCCTCGTCTCGCCGCAAGACTCCAGCCGCCAGCCTTCAGCCTCGCCCCAAGGTTCCAGCCTCGCCTCGCACGAAGTCTCCAGCCTCCAGCCTCCAACCTCGCCCCAAGTCTCCAGCCTCACCCCAAGTCACCAGACTCCAGCCTCTAGCCTCGGCTCGCCCCAAGTTTCCAGCCTCACCTCGCCACAAGCCTCTGGCCTCGCTTCGCCCCAAGTCTCCAGCCTTGCCTCACCCCGTCTCCAGCCTTGCCTCGCCCCAAGTCTCCAGTCTCCAGCCTCCAGCCTCGCCCCAAGTTTCCAGCCTCGCCTCCTCCCAAGTCTCCAGCCTCGCCTCGCCCCAAGTCTCCAGCCTCCAGCCTTCCCTCGCCCCAATTCTCCAGCCTCCAGCCTCATCCTGCCCCAAGTCTCCAGACTCTCCTCGCCCCGTCTCCAGCCTCCAGCCTCGCCTCACCCCAAGCCTTCAGCATCCAGTCTCCAGCCTCGCCCCAAATCTCCAGCCTCCAGCCTCCTCGCACTAAGTCTCCAGCATCCAGCCTCCCCTCGCCCCAAGTCCCCAGTCTCCAGTCTCCCCTCACCCCAAGGCTCTATCCTCGCCTCGCCCCGTCTCCAGCATTCAGCCTCGCCTCGCCCCAAGTCTCCAGCATCCAGCCTCGCCTCGCCCCAAGTCTCCAACCTCCAGCCTCGCTTCGCCCCATGTCTCCAGCCTCCAGCCTCCAGCCTCGTCCCACGTCTCCAGCCTCACCCCAAGTCACCAGCCTCCAGCCTCCAGCCTCGCCCCGACTGTAGCCTCCAGCCTTCAGCCTCACCCCAAGTCTTTAGCCTCCAGCCTCACCCCAAGTTTCCAGCCTCCAGCCTCGCCTTGCCCCAAGACTCCAGACTCGCCTTGCCCCAAATCTCCAGCCTCGCCTCGCCACAAGTCTCCAGTCTCCAGCCTCCAGCCTCGCCCCAAGTTTCCAGCCTCCAGCCTCGCCTAGCCCCAAGACTCCAGACTTGCCTCGCCCCAAATCTCCAGCCTCGCCTCGCCGCAAGTCTCCAGCCTCGCCTCGCTTTGCCCGAAGTCTCTAAACTCAAGCCTCATCTCGCCCCAAGTCTCCAGCCTCGCATCGCCCCAAGTCTCCAGCCTCGCATCGCCCCAAGTCTCCAGCCATCAGCCTCCAGCCTCGCCCCAAGGCTCCATCCTCGCCTCGCCCCATCTCCAGCATCCAGCCTCGCCTCGCCCCAAGTCTCCAGCATCCAGCCTCGCCTCGCCCCAAGTCTCCAACCTCCAGCCTCGCTTCGCCCGATGTCTCCAGCCTGACCCCAAGTCACCAGCCTCCAGCCTCGCCCCGTCTGCAGCCTCCAGCCTCCAGCCTCGCCCCAAGTCTCCAGCCTCGCCTCGCCACAAGCCTCCAGCCTCGCCTCGCCCCAAGTCTCCAGCCTCCAGCCTCACCCCAAGTTTCCAGCCTCCAGCCTCGCCTTGCCCCAAGACTCCAGACTCGCCTTGCCCCAAATCTCCAGCCTCGCCTCGCCACAAGTCTCCAGTCTCCAGCCTCCAGCCTCGCCCCAAGTTTCCAGCCTCCAGCCTCGCCTAGCCCCAAGACTCCAGACTCGCCTCGCCCCAAATCTCCAGCCTCGCCTCACCGCAAGTCTCCAGCCTCGCCTCGCCACAAGTCTCCAGCTTCGCCTCGCCCCAAGTCTCCAGTCTCCAGCCTCGCCTCGCCCCAAGTCTCCAGCCTCGCCTTGCCCCATGTCTCCAGCCTCGCCTCGCCCCAAGTCCCCAGCCAACAGTCTCACCCCATCTCCAGCCTCACCTCGCCCCAAGTCTCCAGCCTCACTTCGCCCAAGGCTCTAAACTCAAGCCTCATCTCGCCCCAAGTCTCCAGCCTTGCCTCGCCCCAAGTCTCCAGCCATCAGCCTCCAGCCTCGCCCCAAGGCTCCATCCTCGCCTCGCCCCGTCTCCAGCATTCAGCCTCCCCTCCCCCCAAGTCTCCAGCATCCAGCCTCGCCTCGCCCCAAGTCTCCAACCTCCAGGCTCGCTTCGCCCCATGTCTCCAGCCTCCAGCCTCCAGCCTCGTCCCAAGTCTCCAGGCTCACCCCAAGTGACCAGCCTCCAGCCTCCAGCCTCGCCCCGACTGTAGCCTCCAGCCTTCAGCCTCACCCGAAGTCTCTAGCCTCCAGCCTCACCCCAAGTCTCCAGCCTCCAGTCTCGCCTCGCCCCAAGTCTCCAGCCTCCAGCCTCGCCTCACCCAAGTCTCCAGCCTCCGGCCTCGCCTTGCCCCAAGACTCCAGATTCGCCTCGCCCCAAATCTCCAGCCTCGCCTCGCCACAAGTCTCCAGCCTCGCCTCGCCACAAGTCTCCAGCTTCGCCTCGCCCCAAGTCTCCAGTCTCCAGCCTCGCCTCGCCCCAAGTCTCCAGCCAACAGTCTCACCCCATCTCCAGCCTCGACTCGCCCCAAGTCTCCAGCCTCGCTTTGCCCCAAGTCTCTAAACTCAAGCCTCATCTCGCCCCAAGTCTCCAGCCTCGCCTCGCCCCAAGTCTCCAGCCATCAGCCTCCAGCCTCGCCCCAAGGCTCCATCCTCGCCTCGCACCGTCTCGAGCATCCAGCCTCGCCTCGCCCCAAGTCTCCAGCATCCAGCCTCGCCTCGCCCCAAGTCTGCAACCTCCAGCCTCGCTTCGCCCCATGTCTCCAGCCTCCAGCCTCCAGCCTCGCCACAAGTCTCCAGCCTCACTACAAGTCTCCAGCCTCCAGCCTCCAGCCTCGCCCCAAATCTCCAGCCTCACCTCGCCACAAGTCTCCAGCTTCGCCTCGCCCCAAGTCTCCAGTCTCCAGCCTCGCCTCGCCCCAAGGCTCCATCCTCGCCTCGCCCCGTCTCCAGCATCCAGCCTCGACTCGCCCCAAGTCTCCAGCATCCAGCCTCGCCTCGCCCCAAGTCTCCAACCTCCAGCCTCGCTTCGCCCGATGTCTCCAGCCTCACCCCAAGTCACCAGCCTCCAGCCTCGCCCCGTCTGCAGCCTCCAGCCTTCAGGCTCACCCCAAGTCTCTAGCCTCCAGCCTCACCCCAAGTCTCCAGCCTCCAGTCTCGCCTCGCCCCAGGTCTCAAGCCTCAAGTCTCGCCTTGCCCCAAGACTCCAGACTCGCCTCGCCCAAAATCTCCAGCCTCGCCTCGCCACAAGTCTCCAGCCTCGCCTCATCACAAGTCTCCAGTCTCCAGCTTCCAGCCTCACCCCAAGTTTCCAGCCTCTCCTCGTCCCAAATCTCCAGCCTCGCCTCGCCCCAAGTCTCCAGCCTCGCCTTGCCCCATGTCTCCAGCCTCGCCTCGCCCCATGTCTCCAGCCAACAGTCTCACCCCATCTCCAGCCTCACCTCGCCCCAAGTCTCCAGCCTCGCCTCGCCCCAAGTCTCTAAACTCAAGCCTCATCTCGCCCCAAGTCTCCAGCCATCAGCCTCCAGCCTCGCCCCAAGGCTCCATCCTCGCCTCACCCCGTCTCCAGCCTCCAGCCTCGCCTCGCCCCAAGTCTCCAGCTTCCAGCCACGACTCGCACCAAGTCTCCAGCCTCCAGCCTCGCCTCACACCAAGTCTCCAGCCTCCAGTCTCCAGCCTCGCCCCAAGTCTCCAGCCTCCAGCCTCCAGCCTCACCCCGTCTCCAGCCTCCAGCCTCCAGCCTCGCCCCAAGTCTCCAGCCTCCAGCCTCCAGCCTCACCCCAAGTCTCCAGCCTCCAGCCTCGACTCGCCCCAAGTCTCCAGACTCGCCTCGCCCCAAGTCCCCAGCCTCGCCTCGCCACAAGTATCCAGCCTCCAGCCTCGCCCCAAGTCTCCAGCCTCCAGGCTCGCCCCAAGTCTCCAGCCTCCAGCCTCGTCTCGCCGCAAGACTCCAGCCGCCAGCCTTCAGCCTCGCCCCAAGGTTCCAGCCTCGCCTCGCACGAAGTCTCCAGCCTCCAGCCTCCAACCTCGCCCCAAGTCTCCAGCCTCACCCCAAGTCACCAGACTCCAGCCTCTAGCCTCGGCTCGCCCCAAGTTTCCAGCCTCACCTCGCCACAAGCCTCTGGCCTCGCTTCGCCCCAAGTCTCCAGCCTTGCCTCACCCCGTCTCCAGCCTTGCCTCGCCCCAAGTCTCCAGTCTCCAGCCTCCAGCCTCGCCCCAAGTTTCCAGCCTCGCCTCCTCCCAAGTCTCCAGCCTCGCCTCGCCCCAAGTCTCCAGCCTCCAGCCTTCCCTCGCCCCAATTCTCCAGCCTCCAGCCTCATCCTGCCCCAAGTCTCCAGACTCTCCTCGCCCCGTCTCCAGCCTCCAGCCTCGCCTCACCCCAAGCCTTCAGCATCCAGTCTCCAGCCTCGCCCCAAATCTCCAGCCTCCAGCCTCCTCGCACTAAGTCTCCAGCATCCAGCCTCCCCTCGCCCCAAGTCCCCAGTCTCCAGTCTCCCCTCACCCCAAGGCTCTATCCTCGCCTCGCCCCGTCTCCAGCATTCAGCCTCGCCTCGCCCCAAGTCTCCAGCATCCAGCCTCGCCTCGCCCCAAGTCTCCAACCTCCAGCCTCGCTTCGCCCCATGTCTCCAGCCTCCAGCCTCCAGCCTCGTCCCACGTCTCCAGCCTCACCCCAAGTCACCAGCCTCCAGCCTCCAGCCTCGCCCCGACTGTAGCCTCCAGCCTTCAGCCTCACCCCAAGTCTTTAGCCTCCAGCCTCACCCCAAGTTTCCAGCCTCCAGCCTCGCCTTGCCCCAAGACTCCAGACTCGCCTTGCCCCAAATCTCCAGCCTCGCCTCGCCACAAGTCTCCAGTCTCCAGCCTCCAGCCTCGCCCCAAGTTTCCAGCCTCCAGCCTCGCCTAGCCCCAAGACTCCAGACTTGCCTCGCCCCAAATCTCCAGCCTCGCCTCGCCGCAAGTCTCCAGCCTCGCCTCGCTTTGCCCGAAGTCTCTAAACTCAAGCCTCATCTCGCCCCAAGTCTCCAGCCTCGCATCGCCCCAAGTCTCCAGCCTCGCATCGCCCCAAGTCTCCAGCCATCAGCCTCCAGCCTCGCCCCAAGGCTCCATCCTCGCCTCGCCCCATCTCCAGCATCCAGCCTCGCCTCGCCCCAAGTCTCCAGCATCCAGCCTCGCCTCGCCCCAAGTCTCCAACCTCCAGCCTCGCTTCGCCCGATGTCTCCAGCCTGACCCCAAGTCACCAGCCTCCAGCCTTGCCCCGTCTGCAGCCTCCAGCCTCCAGCCTCGCCCCAAGTCTCCAGCCTCGCCTCGCCACAAGCCTCCAGCCTCGCCTCGCCCCAAGTCTCCAGCCTCCAGCCTCACCCCAAGTTTCCAGCCTCCAGCCTCGCCTTGCCCCAAGACTCCAGACTCGCCTTGCCCCAAATCTCCAGCCTCGCCTCGCCACAAGTCTCCAGTCTCCAGCCTCCAGCCTCGCCCCAAGTTTCCAGCCTCCAGCCTCGCCTAGCCCCAAGACTCCAGACTCGCCTCGCCCCAAATCTCCAGCCTCACCTCACCGCAAGTCTCCAGCCTCACTTCGCCCAAGGCTCTAAACTCAAGCCTCGCCTCGCCACAAGTCTCCAGCTTCGCCTCGCCCCAAGTCTCCAGTCTCCAGCCTCGCCTCGCCCCAAGTCTCCAGCCTCGCCTTGCCCCATGTCTCCAGCCTCGCCTCGCCCCAAGTCCCCAGCCAACAGTCTCACCCCATCTCCAGCCTCACCTCGCCCCAAGTCTCCAGCCTCACTTCGCCCAAGGCTCTAAACTCAAGCCTCATCTCGCCCCAAGTCTCCAGCCTTGCCTCGCCCCAAGTCTCCAGCCATCAGCCTCCAGCCTCGCCCCAAGGCTCCATCCTCGCCTCGCCCCGTCTCCAGCATTCAGCCTCCCCTCCCCCCAAGTCTCCAGCATCCAGCCTCGCCTCGCCCCAAGTCTCCAACCTCCAGGCTCGCTTCGCCCCATGTCTCCAGCCTCCAGCCTCCAGCCTCGTCCCAAGTCTCCAGGCTCACCCCAAGTGACCAGCCTCCAGCCTCCAGCCTCGCCCCGACTGTAGCCTCCAGCCTTCAGCCTCACCCGAAGTCTCTAGCCTCCAGCCTCACCCCAAGTCTCCAGCCTCCAGTCTCGCCTCGCCCCAAGTCTCCAGCCTCCAGCCTCGCCTCACCCAAGTCTCCAGCCTCCGGCCTCGCCTTGCCCCAAGACTCCAGATTCGCCTCGCCCCAAATCTCCAGCCTCGCCTCGCCACAAGTCTCCAGCCTCGCCTCGCCACAAGTCTCCAGCTTCGCCTCGCCCCAAGTCTCCAGTCTCCAGCCTCGCCTCGCCCCAAGTCTCCAGCCAACAGTCTCACCCCATCTCCAGCCTCGACTCGCCCCAAGTCTCCAGCCTCGCTTTGCCCCAAGTCTCTAAACTCAAGCCTCATCTCGCCCCAAGTCTCCAGCCTCGCCTCGCCCCAAGTCTCCAGCCATCAGCCTCCAGCCTCGCCCCAAGGCTCCATCCTCGCCTCGCACCGTCTCGAGCATCCAGCCTCGCCTCGCCCCAAGTCTCCAGCATCCAGCCTCGCCTCGCCCCAAGTCTGCAACCTCCAGCCTCGCTTCGCCCCATGTCTCCAGCCTCCAGCCTCCAGCCTCGCCACAAGTCTCCAGCCTCACTACAAGTCTCCAGCCTCCAGCCTCCAGCCTCGCCCCAAATCTCCAGCCTCACCTCGCCACAAGTCTCCAGCTTCGCCTCGCCCCAAGTCTCCAGTCTCCAGCCTCGCCTCGCCCCAAGGCTCCATCCTCGCCTCGCCCCGTCTCCAGCATCCAGCCTCGACTCGCCCCAAGTCTCCAGCATCCAGCCTCGCCTCGCCCCAAGTCTCCAACCTCCAGCCTCGCTTCGCCCGATGTCTCCAGCCTCACCCCAAGTCACCAGCCTCCAGCCTCGCCCCGTCTGCAGCCTCCAGCCTTCAGGCTCACCCCAAGTCTCTAGCCTCCAGCCTCACCCCAAGTCTCCAGCCTCCAGTCTCGCCTCGCCCCAGGTCTCAAGCCTCAAGTCTCGCCTTGCCCCAAGACTCCAGACTCGCCTCGCCCAAAATCTCCAGCCTCGCCTCGCCACAAGTCTCCAGCCTCGCCTCATCACAAGTCTCCAGTCTCCAGCTTCCAGCCTCACCCCAAGTTTCCAGCCTCTCCTCGTCCCAAATCTCCAGCCTCGCCTCGCCCCAAGTCTCCAGCCTCGCCTTGCCCCATGTCTCCAGCCTCGCCTCGCCCCATGTCTCCAGCCAACAGTCTCACCCCATCTCCAGCCTCACCTCGCCCCAAGTCTCCAGCCTCGCCTCGCCCCAAGTCTCTAAACTCAAGCCTCATCTCGCCCCAAGTCTCCAGCCATCAGCCTCCAGCCTCGCCCCAAGGCTCCATCCTCGCCTCGCACCGTCTCCAGCATCCAGCCACGCCTCGCCCCAAGTCTCCAGCATCCAGCCTCGCCTCACCCCAAGTCTCCAACCTCCAGCCTCGCTTCGTCCCATGTCTCCAGCCTCCAGCCTCGCCTCGCCCCAAGTCTCCAGCTTCCAGCCATGACGCGCACCAATTCTCCAGCCTCCAGGCTCAACTCGCACCAAGTCTCCAGCCTCCAGTTTCCAGCCTACAGCCTCCAGCCTCACCCCGTCTCCAGCCTCCAGCCTCCAGCCTCGCCCAAGTCTCCAGCCTCCAGCCTCCAGCTTCACTCCAAGTCTCCAGCCTCCAGCCTCCAGCCTCGCCCCAAGTCTCCAGCCTCCAGCCTCACCCCAAGTCTCCAGCCTCCAGTCTCGTCTCGCCCCAGGTCTCCAGCCTCCAGCCTCACCTCAAGCCTCCAGCATCCAGTCTCCAGTCTCGCCCCAAGTCTCCAGCCTCCAGCCTCGCCTCGCCCCAAGTCTCCAGCTTCCAGCCTCGCCTCACCCAAGTCTCCAGCCTCCAGCCTCGCCTCGCCCCAAGTCTCCAGCCTCCAGCCTCGCCTCACCCAAGTCTCCAGCCTCCAGCCTCGCCTCGCCCCAAGTCTCCAGCCTCGCCTCGCCCTATGTCTCCAGCCTCGCCTCGCCCCAAGTCTCCAGCCAACAGTCTCACCCCATCTCCAGCCTCATCTCGCCCCAAGTCTCCAGCCTCGCCTCGCCCGAAGTCTCCAGCCATCAGCCTCCAGCCTCGCCCCAAGGCTCCATCCTCGCCTCGCCCCGTCTCCAGCATCCAGCCTAGCCTCGCCCCAAGTCTCCAGCATCCAGCCTCGCCTCGCCCCAAGTATCCAGCCTCCAGTTCGCTTCGACCCATGTCCCCAGCCTCGCCTCGCCCCAAGTCCCCGGCTTCCAGCCACGACGCGCACCAAGTCTCCAGCCTCCAGCCTCACCTCGCACCAAGTCTCCAGCCTCCCGTCTCCAGCCTCGCCCCAAGTCTCCAGCCTCCTGCCTCCAGCCTCACCCCGTCTCCAGCCTCCAGCCTCCAGGCTCGCCCCAAGTCTCCAGCGTCCAGCCTCGCCTTGCCCCAAGTCTCCAGACTCGCCTCGCCCCAACTCTCCAGCCTCGCCTCACCACAAGTATCCAGCCTCAAATCTCGCCCCAAGTCTTCAGCCTCCAGCCGCGCCCCAAGTCTCCAGCCTCCAGCCTCGTCTCGCCCCAAGTCTCCAGCCGCCAGCCTCAGCCTTGCCCCAAGGTTCCAGCCTCGCCTCGCCCCAAGTCTCCAGCCTCCAGCCTCGCCTCGCCCCATGTCTCCAGCCTCCAGCCTTGCCTCGCCCCGTCTCCAGCCTCCAGCCTCGCCTCGCCCCAAGTCTCCAGCCTCCAGCCTCGCCTCGCCCCAAGTCTCCAGCCTCCAGCCTCGCTTCGCCCCAAGTCTCCAGCCTCCAGCCTCGCCTCGCTCCAAGTCCCCAATCTCCAGCGTCCCCTCACCCCGTCTCCAGCCTCGCCCAAGTCTCCAGCCTCCATCCTCCAGCTTCACTCCAAGTCTCCAGCCTCGCCCCAAGTCTCCAGCCTCGCCGCGCCACAAGTCTCCAGCCTCCAGCCTCACCCCAAGTCTCCAGCCTCCAGCCTCGCCTCGCCCCAAGTCTCCAGCCTCCAGCCTCGTCTCGCCCCAAGTCTCCAGCCTCCAGCCTCGGCTCGCCCCAAGTCTCCAGCCTCCAGCCTCGCCTCGCCCCAAGTCTCCAGCCTCCAGCCTCGCCTCGCCCCACATTGCCAGCCTCCAGCCTCGCCTCGCCCCAAGTCCCCAATCTCCAGGCTCCCCTCGCCCCGTCTCCAGCCTCGCACCAAGTCTCCAGCCTCCAGCCTCCAGCCTCACAACAAGTCTCCAGCCTCCAGCCTCCAGCCTCCAGCCTCGCACCAAGTCTCCAGCCTCCAGCCTCACATCAAGTCTCCAGCCTCCAGCCTCGACTCGCACCGTCTCCAGCCTCCAGCCTCGCCTCACCCCAAGTCCCCAGAGTCCAGACTCCCCTCGCCCCAAGTCTCCAGCCTCGCAGCAAGTCTCCAGCCTCCAGTCTCCAGCCTCACCCCAAGTCTCCAGACTCCAGCCTCCAGCCTCGCCGCAAGTCTCCAGCCTCCAGTCTCAAGCCTCGCCCCAAGTCTCCAGCCTCCAGCCTCCAGCTTCACTCCAAGTCTCCAGCCTCCAGCCTCCAGCCTCGCCCCAAGTCTCCAGCCTCCAGTCTCATCTCGCCCCAGGTCTCCAGCCTCCATCCTCACCTCAAGTCTCCAGACTCCAGCCTCGCCTCGCCCCAAGTCTCCAGTCTCCAGCCTCGCCTCGCCCCAAGTCTCCAGCCTCCAGCCTCCAGCCTTGCCCCAAGTCTCCAGCCTCACCCCAAGTAACCAGCCTCCAGCCTCTGCCTCGCCCCATCTCCAGCCTCCAGCCTCCAGCCTCACCCCAAGTCTCAAGCCTCGCCTTGCCCCAAGTCTCCAGCCTCAGCTCGCCGCAAGTCTCCAGCCTCGCCTGGCCACAAGCCTCCAGCCTCGCATCGCCCCAAGTCTCCAGCCTTCAGCCTCACCCCAAGTCTCCAACTTCCAGCCTCACCCCAAGTCTCCAGCCTCCAGTCTCACCTCGCCCCAGGTCTCCAGCCTCCAGCCTCGCCTCGCCTCGCCTCAAGTCTCCACCCTCCAGCCTGGCCTCACCCAAGTCTCCAGCATCCAGCCTCGCCTCGCCCCAAGTCTCCAGCCTCCAGCCTCGCCTAGCCTGGCCCCAAGTCTCCAGCCTCCAGCCTCCAGCCTCGCCTCGCCCCGTCCCCAGTCTCCAGTCTCCCCTCGCCCCAAGTCTCCAGCCTCCAGTCTCCAGCCTCGCCCCAAGTCTCCAGCCTCCAGTCTCGCCTCGCCCCAGGTCTCCAGCCTCCAGCCTCGCCCCAAGTCTCCAGCCTCGCCCCAAGTCTCCAGTCTCGCCTCGCCCCAAGTCTCCAGCCTCCAGCCTCGCCTCGCCTCAAGTCTCCACCCTCCAGCCTGGCCTCACCCAAGTCTCCAGCATCCAGCCTCGCCTCGCCCCAAGTCTCCAGCCTCCAGCCTCGCCTCGCCTGGCCCCAAGTCTCCAGCCTCCAGCCTCGCCTCGCCCCAAATCTCCAGTCTCCAGCCTCAACTCGCACTAAGTCTCCAGCCTCCAGCCTCGCCTCGCCCCGTCCCCAGTCTCCAGTCTCCCCTCGCCCCAAGTCTCCAGCCTCCAGTCTCCAGCCTCGCCCCAAGTCTCCAGCCTCCAGCCTACAGCCTCGCCCCAAGTCTCCAGCCTCCAGCCTCCAGCCTCGCCTCAAGTCTCCAGCCTCCAGCCTCGCCTCGCCCCAAGTGCCCAATCTCCAGTCTCTCCTCGCCCCAACTCTCCAGCCTCGCCCTGTCTCCAGCCTCCAGCCTCCAGCCTCGCCTCGCCACAAGCCTCCAGCCTCGCCTCGCCCCAAGTCTCCAGCCTTCAGACTCACCGCAAGTATCCAGCCTCCATTCTCGCCTCGCCCCAAGTCTCCAGCCTCCAGCCTCGCCTCACCCAAGTCTCCAGCCTCCAGCCTCGCCTCGCCCCAAGTCTCCAGCCTCTCCTCGTCCCAAGTCTCCAGCCTCGCCTCGCCCCAAGTCTCCAGCCTCCAGTCTCGTCTCGCCCCAGGTCTCCAGCCTCCATCCTCACCTCAAGTCTCCGGACTCCAGCCTCGCCTCGCCCCAAGTCTCCAGTCTCCAGCCTCGCCTCGCCCCAAGTCTCCAGCCTCCAGCCTCCAGCCTTGCCCCAAGTCTCCAGCCTCACCCCAAGTAACCAGCCTCCAGCCTCTGCCTCGCCCTGTCTCCAGCCTCCAGCCTCCAGCCTCACCCCAAGTCTCAAGCCTCGCCTCGCCCCAAGTCTCCAGCCTCAGCTCGCCGCAAGTCTCCAGCCTCGCCTGGCCACAAGCCTCCAGCCTCGCATCGCCCCAAGTCTCCAGCCTCCCGTCTCCAGCCTCGCCCCAAGTCTCCAGCCTCCTGCCTCCAGCCTCACCCCGTCTCCAGCCTCCAGCCTCCAGGCTCGCCCCAAGTCTCCAGCGTCCAGCCTTGCCTCGCCCCAAGTCTCCAGACTCGCCTCGCCCCAACTCTCCAGCCTCGCCTCACCACAAGTATCCAGCCTCAAATCTCGCCCCAAGTCTTCCGCCTCCAGCCGCGCCCCAAGTCTCCAGCCTCCAGCCTCGTCTCGCCCCAAGTCTCCAGCCGCCAGCCTCAGCCTTGCCCCAAGGTTCCAGCCTCGCCTCGCCCCAAGTCTCCAGCCTCCAGCCTCGCCTCGCCCCATGTCTCCAGCCTCCAGCCTCGCCTCGCCCCGTCTCCAGACTCCAGCCTCGCCTCGCCCCGTCTCCAGCCTCCAGCCTCGCCTCGCCCCAAGTCTCCAGCCTCCAGCCTCGCCTCGCCCCAAGTCTCCAGCCTCCAGCCTCGCTTCGCCCCAAGTCTCCAGCCTCCAGCCTCACCTCGCTCCAAGTCCCCAATCTCCAGCGTCCCCTCACCCCGTCTCCAGCCTCGCCCAAGTCTCCAGCCTCCATCCTCCAGCTTCACTCCAAGTCTCCAGCCTCGCCCCAAGTCTCCAGCCTCGCCGCGCCACAAGTCTCCAGCCTCCAGCCTCACCCCAAGTCTCCAGCCTCCAGCCTCGCCTCGCCCCAAGTCTCCAGCCTCCAGCCTCGTCTCGCCCCAAGTCTCCAGCCTCCAGCCTCGGCTCGCCCCAAGTCTCCAGCCTCCAGCCTCGCCTCGCCCCAAGTCTCCAGCCTCCAGCCTCGCCTCGCCCCACATTGCCAGCCTCCAGCCTCGCCTCGCCCCAAGTCCCCAATCTCCAGGCTCCCCTCGCCCCGTCTCCAGCCTCGCCCCAAGTCTCCAGCCTCCAGCCTCCAGCCTCACAACAAGTCTCCAGCCTCCAGCCTCCAGCCTCCAGCCTCGCACCAAGTCTCCAGCCTCCAGCCTCACATCAAGTCTCCAGCCTCCAGCCTCGACTCGCACCGTCTCCAGCCTCCAGCCTCGCCTCACCCCAAGTCCCCAGAGTCCAGACTCCCCTCGCCCCATCTCCAGCCTCGCAGCAAGTCTCCAGCCTCCAGTCTCCAGCCTCACCCCAAGTCTCCAGACTCCAGCCTCCAGCCTCGCCGCAAGTCTCCAGCCTCCAGTCTCAAGCCTCGCCCCAAGTCTCCAGCCTCCAGCCTCCAGCTTCACTCCAAGTCTCCAGCCTCCAGCCTCCAGCCTCGCCCCAAGTCTCCAGCCTCCAGTCTCATCTCGCCCCAGGTCTCCAGCCTCCATCCTCACCTCAAGTCTCCAGACTCCAGCCTCGCCTCGCCCCAAGTCTCCAGTCTCCAGCCTCGCCTCGCCCCAAGTCTCCAGCCTCCAGCCTCCAGCCTTGCCCCAAGTCTCCAGCCTCACCCCAAGTAACCAGCCTCCAGCCTCTGCCTCGCCCCATCTCCAGCCTCCAGCCTCCAGCCTCACCCCAAGTCTCAAGCCTCGCCTCGCCCCAAGTCTCCAGCCTCAGCTCGCCGCAAGTCTCCAGCCTCGCCTGGCCACAAGCCTCCAGCCTCGCATCGCCCCAAGTCTCCAGCCTTCAGCCTCACCCCAAGTCTCCAGCTTCCAGCCTCACCCCAAGTCTCCAGCCTCCAGTCTCACCTCGCCCCAGGTCTCCAGCCTCCAGCCTCGCCTCGCCTCGCCTCAAGTCTCCACCCTCCAGCCTGGCCTCACCCAAGTCTCCAGCATCCAGCCTCGCCTCGCCCCAAGTCTCCAGCCTCCAGCCTCGCCTCGCCTGGCCCCAAGTCTCCAGCCTCCAGCCTCCAGCCTCGCCTCGCCCCGTCCCCAGTCTCCAGTCTCCCCTCGCCCCAAGTCTCCAGCCTCCAGTCTCCAGCCTCGCCCCAAGTCTCCAGCCTCCAGTCTCGCCTCGCCCCAGGTCTCCAGCCTCCAGCCTCGCCCCAAGTCTCCAGCCTCGCCCCAAGTCTCCAGTCTCGCCTCGCCCCAAGTCTCCAGCCTCCAGCCTCGCCTCGCCTCAAGTCTCCACCCTCCAGCCTGGTCTCACCCAAGTCTCCAGCATCCAGCCTCGCCTCGCCCCAAGTCTCCAGCCTCCAGCCTCGCCTCGCCTGGCCCCAAGTCTCCAGCCTCCAGCCTCGCCTCGCCCCAAATCTCCAGTCTCCAGCCTCAACTCGCACTAAGTCTCCAGCCTCCAGCCTCGCCTCGCCCCGTCCCCAGTCTCCAGTCTCCCCTCGCCCCAAGTCTCCAGCCTCCAGTCTCCAGCCTCGCCCCTAGTCTCCAGCCTCCAGCCTACAGCCTCGCCCCAAGTCTCCAGCCTCCAGCCTCCAGCCTCGCCTCAAGTCTCCAGCCTCCAGCCTCGCCTCGCCCCAAGTGCCCAATCTCCAGTCTCTCCTCGCCCCAACTCTCCAGCCTCGCCCTGTCTCCAGCCTCCAGCCTCCAGCCTCGCCTCGCCACAAGCCTCCAGCCTCGCCTCGCCCCAAGTCTCCAGCCTTCAGACTCACCGCAAGTATCCAGCCTCCAGTCTCGCCTCGCCCCAAGTCTCCAGCCTCCAGCCTCGCCTCACCCAAGTCTCCAGCCTCCAGCCTCGCCTCGCCCCAAGTCTCCAGCCTCTCCTCGTCCCAAGTCTCCAGCCTTGCCTCGCCCCAAGTCTCCAGCCTCCAGTCTCGTCTCGCCCCAGGTCTCCAGCCTCCATCCTCACCTCAAGTCTCCGGACTCCAGCCTCGCCTCGCCCCAAGTCTCCAGTCTCCAGCCTCGCCTCGCCCCAAGTCTCCAGCCTCCAGCCTCCAGCCTTGCCCCAAGTCTCCAGCCTCACCCCAAGTAACCAGCCTCCAGCCTCTGCCTCGCCCCGTCTCCAGCCTCCAGCCTCCAGCCTCACCCCAAGTCTCAAGCCTCGCCTCGCCCCAAGTCTCCAGCCTCAGCTCGCCGCAAGTCTCCAGCCTCGCCTGGCCACAAGCCTCCAGCCTCGCATCGCCCCAAGTCTCCAGCCTTCAGCCTCACCCCAAGTCTCCAGCTTCCAGCCTCACCCCAAGTCTCCAGCCTCCAGTCTCCCCTCGCCCCAGGTCTCCAGCCTCCAGCCTCGCCTCGCCTCAAGTCTCCACCCTCCAGCCTGGCCTCACCCAAGTCTCCAGCATCCAGCCTCGCCTCGCCCCAAGTCTCCAGCCTCCAGCCTCGCCTCGCCTGGCCCCAAGTCTCCAGCCTCCAGCCACGACGCGCACCAAGTCTCCAGCCTCCAGCCTCACCTCGCACCAAGTCTCCAGCCTCCAGTCTCCAGCCTCGCCCCAAGTCTCCAGCCTCCAGCCTCCAGCCTCACCCCGTCTCCAGCCTCCAGCCTCCAGGCTCGCCCCAAGTCTCCAGCCTCCAGCCTCGCCTCGCCCCAAGTCTCCAGACTCGCCTCGCCCCAACTCTCCAGCCTCGCCTCACCACAAGTATCCAGCCTCAAATCTCGCCCCAAGTCTTCAGCCTCCAGCCGCGCCCCAAGTCTCCAGCCGCCAGCCTCAGCCTTGCCCCAAGGTTCCAGCCTCGCCTCGCCCCAAGTCTCCAGCCTCCAGCCTCGCCTCGCCCCATGTCTCCAGCCTCCAGCCTCGCCTCGCCCCGTCTCTAGCCTCCAGCCTCGCCTCGCCCCGTCTCCAGCCTCCAGCCTCGCCTCGCCCCAAGTCTCCAGCCTCCAGCCTCGCCTCGCCCCAAGTCTCCAGCCTCCAGCCTCGCCTCGCCCCAAGTCTCCAGCCTCCAGCCTCGCCTCGCCCCAAGTCTCCAGCCTCCAGCCTCGCTTCGCCCCAAGTCTCCAGCCTCCAGCCTCGCCTCGCTCCAAGTCCCCAATCTCCAGCGTCCCCTCACCCCGTCTCCAGCCTCGCCCAAGTCTCCAGCCTCGCCGCGCCACAAGTCTCCAGCCTCCAGCCTCACCCCAAGTCTCCAGCCTCCAGCCTCGCCTCGCCCCAAGTCTCCAGCCTCCAGTCTCGTCTCGCCCCAGGTCTCCAGCCTCCAGCCTCGCCTCGCCTGGCCCCAAGTCTCCAGCCTCCAGCCTCGCCTCGCCCCAAATCTACAACCTCCAGCATCAACTCGCACTACGTCTCCAGCCTCCAGCCTCGCCTCGCCCCAAGTCCCTAGTCTCCAGTCTCTCCTCGCCCCAAGTCTCCAGCCTCCAGTCTCCAGCCTCGCCCCAAGTCTCCAGCCTCCAGCCTACAGCCTCGCCCCAAGTCTCCAGCCTCCAGCCTCCAGCCTCGCCCCAAGTCTCCAGCCTCCAGCCTCGCCTCGCCCCAAGTCCCCAATCTCCAGCCTCTCCTCGCCCCAACTCTCCAGCCTCACCCCGTCTCCAGCCTCCAGCCTCGCCACAAGCCTACAGCCTCGCCTCGCCACAAGTCTCCAGCCTCCAGCCTCGCCTCACCCAAGTCTCCAGCCTCCAGCCTCGCCTCGCCCCAAGTCTCCAGCCTCTCCTCGCCCCATGTCTCCAGCCTCGCCTCGCCCCAAGTCTCCAGCCAACAGTCTCACCCCATCTCCAGCCTCATCTCGCCCCAAGTCTCCAGCCTCGCCTCGCCCGAAGTCTCCAGCCATCAGCCTCCAGCCTCGCCCCAAGGCTCCATCCTCGCCTCGCCCCGTCTCCAGCATCCAGCCTCGCCTCGCCCCAAGTCTCCAGCATCCAGCCTCGCCTCGCCCCAAGTATCCAGCCTCCAGTTCGCTTCGACCCATGTCCCCAGCCTCGCCTCGCCCCAAGTCTCCGGCTTCCAGCCACGACGCGCACCAAGTCTCCAGCCTCCAGCCTCACCTCGCACCAAGTCTCCAGCCTCCAGTCTCCAGCCTCGCCCCAAGTCTCCAGCCTCCTGCCTCCGGCCTCACCCCGTCTCCAGCCTCCAGCCTCCAGGCTCGCCCCAAGTCTCCAGCCTCCAGCCTCGCCTCGCCCCAAGTCTCCAGACTCGCCTCGCCCCAACTCTCCAGCCTCGCCTCACCACAAGTATCCAGCCTCAAATCTCGCCCCAAGTCTTCAGCCTCCAGCCGCGCCCCAAGTCTCCAGCCTCCAGCCTCGTCTCGCCCCAAGTCTCCAGCCGCCAGCCTCAGCCTTGCCCCAAGGTTCCAGCCTCGCCTCGCCCCAAGTCTCCAGCCTCCAGCCTCGCTTCGCCCCATGTCTCCAGCCTCCAGCCTCGCCTCGCCCCGTCTCCAGCCTCCAGCCTCGCTTCGCCCCGTCTCCAGCCTCCAGCCTCGCCTCGCCCCAAGTCTCCAGCCACCAGCCTCGCCTCGCCCCAAGTCTCCAGCCTCCAGCCTCGCCTCGCCCCAAGTCTCCAGCCTCCAGCCTCGCTTCGCCCCAAGTCTCCAGCCTCCAGCCTCGCCTCGCTCCAAGTCCCCAATCTCCAGCGTCCCCTCACCCCGTCTCCAGCCTCGCCCAAGTCTCCAGCCTCCATCCTCCAGCTTCACTCCAAGTCTCCAGCCTCGCCCCAAGTCTCCAGCCTCGCCGCGCCACAAGTCTCCAGCCTCCAGCCTCACCCCAAGTCTCCAGCCTCCAGCATCGCCTCGCCCCAAGTCTCCAGCCTCCAGCCTCGTCTCGCCCCAAGTCTC
>NW_027277815.1:0-24263 GCF_030028105.1 Mobula birostris
ACTGCAGAGAGTGATAGATTACAAGAGCCTGCCAGAGAGTGATGGATTACAGTAGAGGGCAGAGAGTGCTGGATTACAGGAGACTGCAGAGAGTGATGGACTACAGGAGACAGCAGAGAGTGATGGATTACAGGAGGCTGCAGAGAGTGATGGATTACAGGAGACTGCAGACAGTGATGGATTACAGGAGACTGCAGAGAGTGATGGGATTACAGGACGCTGCAGAGTGTGATGGATTACAGGAGACTGCAGAGAGTGTGACGGATTACAGGAGGCTGCAAGAGAGAGATAGACTACAGGAGACTGCAGAGACTGATGGATTACAGGAGGCTGCAGAGAGTGATGGATTACAGGAGACTGCAGAGAGTGATGGATTACAGGAGGCTACAGAGAGTGATGGATTACAGGAGGCTGCAGAGAGAGATAGACTACAGGGGACTGCAGAGAGTGATGGATTACAGGAGACTGCAGAGAGAGATAGACTACAGGGGACTGCAGAGAGTGATGGATTACAGGAGACTGCAGAGAGTGATGGATTACAGGAGGCTGCAGAGACTGATGGATTACAGGAGGCTGCAGAGAGAGATAGACTACAGGAGACTGCAGAGAGTGATGGATTACAGAGGCTGCAGAGAGTGATGGATTACAGGAGACTGCAGAGAGTGATGGATTACAGGAGGCTGCAGAGAGAGGTAAGACTACAGGAGACTGCAGAGAGTGACAGATCACAGGAGACTGCAGAGAGTGATGGCATTACAGTAGGCTGCAGAGACTAATGGATTACAGGAGGATGCAGAGAGATATAGACTACAGGAGACTGCAGAGAGTGATGGATTACAGGAGATAGCAGAGAGTGATGGATTTCAGGAGACTGCAGAGAGTGACGGATTACAGGAGGCTGCAGAGAGAGATGGATTACAGGAGGCTGCAGAGAGTGATGGATTACAGGAGGCTACAGAGAGTGATGGATTACAGGAGGCTGCAGAGAGAGATAGACTACAGGGGACTGCAGAGAGTGATGGATTACATTAGACTGCAGAGAGTGATGGGATTACAGGAGGCTGCAGAGACTGATGGATTACAGGAGGCTGCAGAGACTGATGGATTACAAGAGACTGCAGAGAGTGATAGATCACAGGAGAGATACATAGAGTGATGGATAACGGGGGACTGCAGAGAGTGATGGATCAAAGGAGACTACAGAGAGTGTGAGCGATTACAGGGGACAACAGAGAGTGATGGGATTACAGGAGACAGCAGAGAGTGATGGATTACAGGAGACTGCAGAGAGTGATGGATTACAGGAGGCTGCAGAGTGTGACGGATTACAGGAGACGGCAAAGAGTGACGGACTACAGGAGACTGCAGAGAGTGATGGATTACAGGAGACAGCAGGGAGTGCTGGATCACAGGAGACTGCAGAGAGTGATGGATTACAGGGAGACTGCAAAGAGTGACCGACTACAGGAGACTGCAGAGAGTGATAGATTACAAGAGCCTGCCGAGAGTGATGGATTACAGTAGAGGGCAGAGAGTGCTGGATTACAGGAGACTGCAGAGACTGATGGACCTACAGGAGACAGCAAGAGAGTGATTGGATTACAGGAGGCTGCAGAGAGTGATGGATTACAGGAGACTGCAGACAGTGATGGATTACAGGAGACTGCAGAGAGTGATGGATTACAGGACGCTGGCAGAGTGTGATGGATTACAGGAGACTGCAGAGAGTGACGGATTACAGGAGGCTGCAGAGAGAGATAGACTACAGGAGACTGCAGAGACTGATGGATTACAGGAGGCTGCAGAGAGTGATGGATTACAGGAGACAGCAGAGAGTGATGGATTACAGGAGGCTACAGAGAGTGATGGATTACAGGAGGCTGCAGAGAGAGATAGACTACAGGGGACTGCAGCGAGAGTGATGGATTACAGGAGACTGCAGAGAGAGATAGACTACAGGGGACTGCAGAGAGTGATGGATTACAGGAGACTGCAGAGAGTGATTGGATTACAGGAGGCTGCAGAGACTGATGGATTACAGGAGGCTGCAGAGAGAGATAGACTAAGGAGACTGCAGAGACTGATGGATTACAGGAGGCTGCAGAGAGTGATAGATCACAGGAGAATACATAGAGTGATGGATAACAGGGGACTGCAGAGAGTGATGGATCAAAGGACACTACAGAGAGTGAGGGATTACAGGGGACAACAGAGAGTGATGGATTACAGGAGACAGCCTAGAGTGATGGATTACAGGAGGCTGCAGAGAGTGATGGATTACAGGAGGTTGCAGAGAGTGATGGATAACAGGGGAGTGCAAGAGAGTGATGGATCACAGGAGAGACTACAGAGAGTGAGGGATTGACAGGGGACTACAGAGAGTGATGGATTACAGGAGACTGCAGACTGTGACGGATTACAGGAGACTGCAAACAGTGACGGACTACAGGAGACTGCAGAGAGTCGATGGATTACAGGAGACAGCAGGGAGTGATGGATTACAGGAGGGTGCAGAGAGTGAAGGATGACAGGAGACTGCAGAGAGTGATGGATTACAGGAGACTGCAGAGAGTGCTGGATTACAGGAGACTGCAGAGAGTGATGGATTATAGGAGGCTGCAGAGAGTGATAGATTACAAGAGAGTGCAAGAGAGTGACGGACTACAGGAGAATGCAGAGAGTGATAGATTACAAGAGCCTGCCGAGAGTGATGGATTACAGGAGACTGCAGAGAGTGATGGACTACAGGAGACAGCAGAGAGTGATGGACTACAGGAGACTGCAGAGAGTGACGGTCTACAGGAGACTGCATAGAGTGATGGATCACAGGAGACTACAGAGAGTGAGGGATTACAGGGGACTACAGAGAGTCATGGATTACAGGAGACAGCGAGAGTGATAGACTACAGGAGGACTGCAGAGAGTGATGGATTGCAGGAGGCTGCAGAGAGTGATGGATTACAGGACGGCCGCAGAGAGAGATAGACTACAGGAGACTGCAGAGAGTGATGGAATACAGGAGACTGCAGAGAGTGATGGATTACAGGAGACTGCAGAGAGTGATGGATTACAGGAGGCTGCAGAGACTGATGGATTACAAGAGACTGCACGAGAGTGATAGATCACAGGAGAATACATAGAGTGATGGATAACAGGGGGACTGCAGAGAGTGATGGATCAAAGGAGACTACAGAGAGTGAGGGATTACAGGGGACAACAGAGAGTGATGGATTACAGGAGACAGCAGAGAGTGATGGACTACAGGAGACTGCAGAGAGTGATGGATTATAGGAGGCTGCAGAGAGTGATGGATTACAGGAGGCTGCAGAGAGACGATAGACTGCAGGGGACTGCAGAGAGTGATGGAATTACAGGAGACTGCAGAGAGTGATGGATTACAGGAGGCTGCAGAGATTGATGGATTACAGGAGGCTGCAGAGAGTGATGGATTACAAGAGACTGCAGAGAGTGATAGATCACAGGAGAATACATAGAGTGATGGATAACAGGGGGACTGCAGAGAGTGATGGATCAAAGGAGACTACAGAGAGTGAGCGATTACAGGGGACAACAAAGAGTGATGGATTACAGGAGACAGCAGAGAGTGATGGATTACAGGAGACTGCAGAGAGTGATGGATTACAGGGAGGCTGCAGAGTGTGACGGATTACAGGAGACGGCAAAGAGTGACGGACTACAGGAGACCTGCAGAGAGTGATGGATTACAGGAGACAGCAGGGAGTGCTGGATAACAGGGGAGTGCAGAGAGTGATGGATCACAGGAGACTACAGAGAGTGAGGGATTACAGGGGACTACAGAGAGTGATGGATTACAGGAGACAAGCGAGAGTGATGGATTACAGCAGACTGCAGAGACCGATGGATTACAGGAGAATGCAGAGAGTGATGGATTACAGGAGACTGCAGACTGTGACGGATTACAGGAGACTGCAAACAGTGACGGACTACAGGAGACTGCAGAGAGTGATGGATTACAGGAGACAGCAGGGAGTGATGGATTACAGGAGGGTGCAGAGAGTGAAGGATGACAGGAGGACTGCAGAGAGTGCTGGATTACAGGAGACTGCAGAGAGTGATGGATTATAGGAGGCTGCAGAGAGTGATGGATTACAAGAGACTGCAGAGAGTGACGGACTACAGGAGAATGCAGAGAGTGATAGATTACAAGAGCCTGCCGAGAGTGATGGATTACAGGAGACTGCAGAGAGTGATGGACTACAGGAGACAGCAGAGAGTGATGGACTACAGGAGACTGCAGAGAGTGACGGTCTACAGGAGACCTGCAGAGAGTGATGGATCACAGGAGACTACAGAGAGTGAGGGATTACAGGGGACTACAGAGAGTCATGGATTACAGGAGACAGCGAGATGTGATAGACTACAGGAGACTGCAGAGAGTGATGGATTACAGGAGGCTGCAGAGAGTGATGGATTACAGGAGGCCGCAGAGAGAGAGATTAGACTACAGGAGACTGCAGAGAGTGATGGAATACAGGAGACTGCAGAGAGTGATGGATTACAGGAGACTGCAGAGAGTGATGGATCTACAGGAGGCTGCAGAGACTGATGGATTACAAGAGACTGCAGAGAGTGATAGATCACAGGAGAATACATAGAGTGATGGATAACAGGGGAACTGCACGAGAGTGATGGATCAAAGGAGACTACAGAGAGTGAGGGATTACAGGGGACAACAGAGGAGTGATGGTTTACAGGAGACAGCAGAGAGTGATGGACTACAGGAGACTGCAGAGAGTGATGTGATTATAGGAGGCTGCAGAGAGTGATGGATTACAGGAGGCTGCAGAGAGAGATAGACTACAGGGGACTGCAGAGAGTGATGGATTACAGGAGACTGCAGAGAGTGATGGATTACAGGAGGCTGCAGAGACTGATGGATTACAGGAGGCTGCAGAGAGTGATGGATTACAAGAGACTGCAGAGAGTGATAGATCACAGGAGAATACATAGAGTGATGGATTAACAGGGGACTGCAGAGAGTGATGGATCAAAGGAGACTACAGAGAGTGAGCGATTACAGGGGACAACAGAGAGTGATGGATTACAGGAGACAGCAGAGAGTGATGGATTACAGGAGACTGCAGAGAGTGATGGATTACAGGAGGCTGCAGAGTGTGACGGATTACAGGAGACGGCAAAGAGTGACGGACTACAGCGAGACTGCAGAGAGTGATGGATTACAGGAGACAGCAGGGAGTGCTGGATCACAGGGAGACTGCAGAGAGTGATGGATTACAGGAGCCTGCAAAGATTGACCGACTACAGGGAGACTGCAGAGAGTGATAGATTACAAGAGCCTGCCGAGAGTGATGGATTACAGTAGAGGACAGCAGAGAGTGATGGACTACAGGAGAATACAGAGAGTGATGGATGTCTTAAGACTGCAGAAACTGGTGGATTACAGGAGGCTGCAGAGACTGATAGACTACAGGAGGCTGCAGGGAGTGATGGATTACAGGAGGGTGCAGAGAGTGATAGATTACAAGAGACTGCAGAGAGTGACGGACTACAGGAGACTGCAGAGAGTGATAGATTACAAGAGCCTGCAGAGAGAGATAGATTACAGGAGACTGCAGAGACTGATGGATTACAGGAGGCTGCAGAGAGTGATGGATTACAGGAGACTGCAGAGAGTGATGGATTACAGGAGGCTACAGAGAGTGATGGATTACAGGAGGCTGCAGAGAGAGATAGACTTACAGGGGACTGCAGAGAGTGATGGATTACAGGAGACTGCAGAGAGAGATAGACTACAGGGGACTGCAGAGAGTGATGGATTACAGGAGACTGCAGAGAGTGATGGATTACAGGAGGCTGCAGAGACTGATGGATTACAGGAGGCTGCAGAGAGAGATAGACTACAGGAGACTGCAGAGAGTGATGGATTACAGGAGGCTGCAGAGAGTGATGGATTACAGGAGACTGCAGAGAGTGATGGATTACAGGAGGCTGCAGAGAGAGATAGACTACAGGAGACTGCAGAGTGTGATGGATTACAGGAGACTGCAGAGAGTGATGGATTACAGGAGGCTGCAGAGAGTGACAGATCACAGGAGACTGCAGAGAGTGATGGATTACAGTAGGCTGCAGAGACTGATGGATTACAGGAGGATGCAGAGAGATATAGACTACAGGAGACTGCAGAGAGTGATGGATTACAGGAGATAGCAGAGAGTGGTGGATTACAGGAGACTGCAGAGAGTGACGGATTACAGGAGGCTGCAGAGAGTGATGGATTACAGGAGGCTGCAGAGAGTGATGGATTACAGGAGGCTACAGAGAGTGATGGATTACAGGAGGCTGCAGAGAGAGATAGACTACAGGGGACTGCAGGGAGTGATGGATTACAGGAGACTGCAGAGAGTGATGGATTACAGCAGGCTGCAGAGACTGATGGATTACAGGAGGCTGCAGAGACTGATGGATTACAAGAGACTGCAGAGAGTGATAGATCACAGGAGAATACATAGAGTGATGGATAACAGGGGACTGCAGAGAGTGATGGATCAAAGGAGACTACAGAGAGTGAGCGATTACAGGGGACAACAGAGAGTGATGGATTACAGGAGACAGCAGAGAGTGATGGATTACAGGAGACTGCAGAGAGTGATGGATTACAGGAGGCTGCAGAGTGTGACGGATTACAGGAGGCGGCAAAGAGTGACGGACTACAGGAGACTGCAGAGAGTGATGGATTACAGGAGACAGCAGGGAGTGCTGGATCACAGGAGACTGCAGAGAGTGATGGATTACAGGAGACTGCAAAGAGTGACCGACTACAGGAGACTGCAGAGAGTGATAGATTACAAGAGCCTGCCGAGAGTGATGGATTACAGTAGAGGGCAGAGAGTGCTGGATTACAGGAGACTGCAGAGAGTGATGGACTACAGGAGACTGCAGAGAGTGATGGATTACAGGAGGCTGCAGAGAGTGATGGATTACAGGACGCTGCAGAGTGTGATGGATTACAGGAGACTGCAGAGAGTGACGGATTACAGGAGGCTGCAGAGAGAGATAGACTACAGGAGACTGCAGAGACTGATGGATTACAGGAGGCTGCAGAGAGTGATGGATTACAGGAGACAGCAGAGAGTGATGGATTACAGGAGGCTACAGAGAGTGATGGATTACAGGAGGCTGCAGAGAGAGATAGACTACAGGGGACTGCAGAGAGTGATGGATTACAGGAGACTGCAGAGAGAGATAGACTACAGGGGACTGCAGAGAGTGATGGATTACAGGAGACTGCAGAGAGTGATGGATTACAGGAGGCTGCAGAGACTGATGGATTACAGGAGGCTGCAGAGAGAGATAGACTACAGGAGACTGCAGAGACTGATGGATTACAGGAGGCTGCAGAGAGTGATAGATCACAGGAGAATACATAGAGTGATGGATAACAGGGGACTGCAGAGAGTGATGGATCAAAGGACACTACAGAGAGTGAGGGATTACAGGGGACAGCCTAGAGTGATGGATTACAGGAGGCTGCAGAGAGTGATGGATTACAGGAGGCTGCAGAGAGTGATGGATAACAGGGGAGTGCAGAGAGTGATGGATCACAGGAGACTACAGAGAGTGAGGGATTACAGGGGACTACAGAGAGTGATGGATTACAGGAGACAGCGAGAGTGATGGATTAGAGCAGACAGCAGAGACCGATGGATTACAGGAGAATCCAGAGAGTGATGGATTACAGGAGACTGCAGACTGTGATGGATTACAGGAGACTGGAAACAGTAACGGACTACAGGAGACTGCAGAGAGTGATGGATTACAGGAGACAGCAGGGAGTGATGGATTACAGGAGGGTGCAGAGAGTGAAGGATGACAGGAGACTGCAGAGAGTGATGGATTACAGGAGACTGCAGAGAGTGCTGGATTACAGGAGACTGCAGAGAGTGATGGATTATAGGAGGCTGCAGAGAGTGATGGATTACAAGAGACTGCAGAGAGTGACGGACTACAGGAGAATGCAGAGAGTGATAGATTACAAGAGCCTGCCGAGAGTGATGGATTACAGGAGACTGCAGAGAGTGATGGACTACAGGAGACAGCAGAGAGTGATGGACTACAGGAGACTGCAGAGAGTGACGGTCTACAGGAGACTGCAGAGAGTGATGGATCACAGGAGACTACAGAGAGTGAGGGATTACAGGGGACTACAGAGAGTCATGGATTACAGGAGACAGCGAGAGTGATAGACTACAGGAGACTGCAGAGAGTGATGGATTACAGGAGGCTGCAGAGAGTGATGGATTACAGGAGGCCGCAGAGAGAGATAGACTACAGGAGACTGCAGAGAGTGATGGAATACAGGAGACTGCAGAGAGTGATGGATTACAGGAGACTGCAGAGAGTGATGGATTACAGGAGGCTGCAGAGACTGATGTATTACAAGAGACTGCAGAGAGTGATAGATCACAGGAGAATACATAGAGTGATGGATAACAGGGGACTGCAGAGAGTGATGGATCAAAGGAGACTACAGAGAGTGAGGGATTACAGGGGACAACAGAGAGTGATGGATTACAGGAGACAGCAGAGAGTGATGGACTACAGGAGACTGCAGAGAGTGATGGATTATAGGAGGCTGCAGAGAGTGATGGATTACAGGAGGCTGCAGAGAGAGATAGACTACAGGGGACTGCAGAGAGTGATGGATTACAGGAGACTGCAGAGAGTGATGGATTACAGGAGGCTGCAGAGACTGATGGATTACAGGAGGCTGCAGAGACTGATGGATTACAAGAGACTGCAGAGAGTGATAGATCACAGGAGAATACATAGAGTGATGGATAACAGGGGACTGCAGAGAGTGATGGATCAAAGGAGACTACAGAGAGTGAGCGATTACAGGGGACAACAGAGAGTGATGGATTACAGGAGACAGCAGAGAGTGATGGATTACAGGAGACTGCAGAGAGTGATGGATTACAGGAGGCTGCAGAGTGTGACGGATTACAGGAGACGGCAAAGAGTGACGGACTACAGGAGACTGCAGAGAGTGATGGATTACAGGAGACAGCAGGGAGTGCTGGATCACAGGAGACTGCAGAGAGTGATGGATTACAGGAGCCTGCAAAGATTGACCGACTACAGGAGACTGCAGAGAGTGATAGATTACAAGAGCCTGCCGAGAGTGATGGATTACAGTAGAGGGCAGAGAGTGCTGGATTACAGGAGACTGCAGAGAGTGATGGACTACAGGAGACAGCAGAGAGTGATGGATTACAGGAGGCTGCAGAGAGTGATGGATTACAGGAGACTGCAGACAGTGATGGATTACAGGAGACTGCAGAGAGTGATGGATTACAGGACGCTGCAGAGTGTGATGGATTACAGGAGACTGCAGAGAGTGACGGATTACAGGAGGCTGCAGAGAGAGATAGACTACAGTAGACTGCAGAGACTCATGGATTACAGGAGGCTGCAGAGAGTGATGGATTACAGGAGACTGCAGAGAGTGATGGATTACAGGAGGCTACAGAGAGTGATGGATTACAGGAGGCTGCAGAGAGAGATAGACTACAGGGGACTGCAGAGAGTGATGGATTACAGGAGACTGCAGAGAGAGATAGACTACAGGGGACTGCAGAGAGTGATGGATTACAGGAGACTGCAGAGAGTGATGGATTACATGAGGCTGCAGAGACTGATGGATTACGGGAGGCTGCAGAGAGAGATAGACTACAGGAGACTGCAGAGAGTGATGGATTACAGGAGGCTGCAGAGAGTGATGGATTACAGGAGACTGCAGAGAGTGATGGATTACAGGAGGCTGCAGAGAGAGATAGATTACAAGAGCCTGCCGAGAGTGATGGATTACAGTAGAGGGCAGAGAGTGCTGGATTACAGGAGACTGCAGAGAGTGATGGACTACAGGAGACAGCAGAGAGTGATGGATTACAGGAGGCTGCAGAGAGTGATGGATTACAGGAGACTGCAGACAGTGATGGATTACAGGAGACTGCAGAGAGTGATGGATTACAGGACGCTGCAGAGTGTGATGGATTACAGGAGACTGCAGAGAGTGACGGATTACAGGAGGCTGCAGAGAGAGATAGACTACAGGAGACTGCAGAGACTGATGGATTACAGGAGGCTGCAGAGAGTGATGGATTACAGGAGACTGCAGAGAGTGATGGATTACAGGAGGCTACAGAGAGTGATGGATTACAGGAGGCTGCAGAGAGAGATAGACTACAGGGGACTGCAGAGAGTGATGGATCACAGGAGACTGCAGAGAGAGATAGACTACAGGGGACTGCAGAGAGTGATGGATTACAGGAGACTGCAGAGAGTGATGGATTACAGGAGGCTGCAGAGACTGATGGATCACAGGAGGCTGCAGAGAGAGATAGACTACAGGAGACTGCAGAGACTGATGGATTACAGGAGGCTGCAGAGAGTGATAGATCACAGGAGAATACATAGAGTGATGGATAACAGGGGACTGCAGAGAGTGATGGATCAAAGGACACTACAGAGAGTGAGGGATTACAGGGGACAACAGAGAGTGATGGATTACAGGAGACAGCCTAGAGTGATGGATTACAGGAGGCTGCAGAGAGTGATGGATTACAGGAGGCTGCAGAGAGTGATGGATAACAGGGGAGTGCAGAGAGTGATGGATCACAGGAGACTACAGAGAGTGAGGGATTACAGGGGACTACAGAGAGTGATGGATTACAGGAGACAGCGAGAGTGATGGATTACAGCAGACTGCAGAGACCGATGGATTACAGGAGAATGCAGAGAGTGATGGATTACAGGAGACTGCAGACTGTGACGGATTACAGGAGACTGCAAACAGTGACGGACTACAGGAGGCTGCAGAGAGTGATAGATCACAGGAGACTGCAAACAGTGACGGACTACAGGAGACTGCAGAGAGTGAAGGATGACAGGAGACTGCAGAGAGTGATGGATTACAGGAGACTGCAGAGAGTGCTGGATTACAGGAGACTGCAGAGAGTGATGGATTATAGGAGGCTGCAGAGAGTGATGGATTACAAGAGACTGCAGAGAGTGACGGACTACAGGAGAATGCAGAGAGTGATAGATTACAAGAGCCTGCCGAGAGTGATGGATTACAGGAGACTGCAGAGAGTGATGGACTACAGGAGACAGCAGAGAGTGATGGACTAAAGGAGACTGCAGAGAGTGACGGTCTACAGGAGACTGCAGAGAGTGATGGATCACAGGAGACTACAGAGAGTGAGGGATTACAGGGGACTACAGAGAGTCATGGATTACAGGAGACAGCGAGAGTGATAGACTGCAGGAGACTGCAGAGAGTGATGGATTACAGGAGGCTGCAGAGAGTGATGGATTACAGGAGGCCGCAGAGAGAGATAGACTACAGGAGACTGCAGAGAGTGATGGAATACAGGAGACTGCAGAGAGTGATGGATTACAGGAGACTGCAGAGAGTGATGGATTACAGGAGGCTGCAGAGACTGATGGATTACAAGAGACTGCAGAGAGTGATAGATCACAGGAGAATACATAGAGTGATGGATAACAGGGGACTGCAGAGAGTGATGGATCAAAGGAGACTACAGAGAGTGAGGGATTACAGGGGACAACAGAGAGTGATGGATTACAGGAGACAGCAGAGAGTGATGGACTACAGGAGACTGCAGAGAGTGATGGATTATAGGAGGCTGCAGAGAGTGATGGATTACAGGAGGCTGCAGAGACTGATGGATTACAGGAGGCTGCAGAGAGTGATGGATTACAGGAGGCTGCAGAGACTGATGGATTACAGGAGGCTGCAGAGAGAGATAGACTACAGGAGACTGCAGAGAGTGATGGATTACAGGAGGCTGCAGAGAGTGCTGAATTACAGGAGACTGCAGAGAGTGATGGATTACAGGAGGCTGCAGAGATTGATGGATTACAGGAGGCTGCAGAGAGAGATAGACTACAGGAGACTGCAGAAACTGATGGATTAGAAGAGGCTGCAGAGAGTGATAGATCACAGGAGAATACATAGAGTGATGGATAACAGAGGACTGCAGAGAGTGATGGATTACAGGAGGCTGCAGAGAGAGATAGACTACAGGAGACTGCAGAGTGTGATGGACTACAGGAGACTGCAGAGAGTGATGGATTACAGGAGGCTGCAGAGAGTGATAGATCACAGGAGACTGCAGAGAGTGATGGATTACAGTAGGCTGCAGAGACTGATGGATTACAGGAGGATGCAGAGAGATATAGACTACAGGAGACTGCAGAGAGTGATGGATTACAGGAGATAGCAGAGAGTGATGGATTACAGGAGACTGCAGAGAGTGATGGATTACAGGAGGCTGCAGAGAGTGATGGATTACAGGAGACTGCAGAGAGTGATGGATTACAGGAGACTGCAGAGAGTGATGGATTACAGGAGGCTGCAGAGAGTGATGGATTACAGGAGGCTGCAGAGAGTGATGGATTACAGGAGGCTGCAGAGACTGATGGATTACAAGAGACTGCAGAGAGTGATAGATCACAGGAGAATACATAGAGTGATGGATAACAGGGGACTGCAGAGAGTGATGGATGAAAGGAGACTACAGAGAGTGAGCGATTACAGGGGACAACAGAGAGTGATGGATTACAGGAGACAGCAGAGAGTGATGGATTACAGGAGACTGCAGAGAGTGATGGATTACAGGAGGCTGCAGAGAGTGATGGATTACAGGAGGCTGCAGAGACTGATGGATTACAGGAGACTGCAGAGAGAGATAAACTACAGGAGACTGCAGAGACTGATGGATTACAGGAGGCTGCAGAGAGTGATAGATCACAGGAGAATACATAGAGTGATGGATAACAGGGGACTGCAGAGAGTGATGGATCAAAGGAGACTACAGAGAGTGAGCGATTACAGGGGACAACAGAGAGTGATGGATTACAGGAGGCTGCAGAGAGTGATGGATTACAGGAGGCTGCAGAGAGAGATAGACTACAGGAGACTGCAGAGAGTGATGGATTACCGGAGACTGCAGAGAGTGATGGATTACAGGAGGCTGCAGAGATTGCTGGATTACAGGAGGCTGCAGAGAGAGATAGACTACAGGAGACTGCAGAAATTGATGGATTATAGGAGGCTGCAGAGAGTGACAGAATACAGGAGAATACAGAGAGTGATGGATAACAGGGGACTGCAGAGAGTGATGGATCAAAGGAGACTACAGAGAGTGAGCGATTACAGGGGACAACAGAGAGTGATGGATTACAGGAGACTGCAGAGAGTGATGGATTACAGGAGACTGCAGAGAGTGATGGACTACAGGAGACTGCAGAGCGTGATGGATTACAGGAGGCTGCAGAGAGTGATGGATTACAGGAGACTGCAGAGAGTGATGGATTACAAGAGACTGCAGAGAGTGACGGACTACAGGAGAATGCAGAGAGTGATAGATTACAAGAGCCTGCCGAGAGTGATGGATTACAGGAGACTGCAGAGAGTGATGGACTACAGGAGACAGCAGAGAGTGATGGACTACAGGAGACTGCAGAGAGTGACGGTCTACAGGAGACTGCAGAGAGTGATGGATCACAGGAGACTACAGAGAGTGAGGGATTACAGGGGACTACAGAGAGTCATGGATTACAGGAGACAGCGAGAGTGATAGACTACAGGAGACTGCAGAGAGTGATGGATTACAGGAGGCTGCAGAGAGTGATGGATTACAGGAGGCCGCAGAGAGAGATAGACTACAGGAGACTGCAGAGAGTGATGGAATACAGGAGACTGCAGAGAGTGATGGATTACAGGAGACTGCAGAGAGTGATGGATTACAGGAGGCTGCAGAGACTGATGGATTACAAGAGACTGCAGAGAGTGATAGATCACAGGAGAATACATAGAGTGATGGATAACAGGGGACTGCAGAGAGTGATGGATCAAAGGAGACTACAGAGAGTGAGGGATTACAGGGGACAACAGAGAGTGATGGTTTACAGGAGACAGCAGAGAGTGATGGACTACAGGAGACTGCAGAGAGTGATGGATTATAGGAGGCTGCAGAGAGTGATGGATTACAGGAGGCTGCAGAGAGAGATAGACTACAGGGGACTGCAGAGAGTGATGGATTACAGGAGACTGCAGAGAGTGATGGATTACAGGAGGCTGCAGAGACTGATGGATTACAGGAGGCTGCAGAGAGTGATGGATTACAAGAGACTGCAGAGAGTGATAGATCACAGGAGAATACATAGAGTGATGGATAACAGGGGACTGCAGAGAGTGATGGATCAAAGGAGACTACAGAGAGTGAGCGATTACAGGGGACAACAGAGAGTGATGGATTACAGGAGACAGCAGAGAGTGATGGATTACAGGAGACTGCAGAGAGTGATGGATTACAGGAGGCTGCAGAGTGTGACGGATTACAGGAGACGGCAAAGAGTGACGGACTACAGGAGACTGCAGAGAGTGATGGATTACAGGAGACAGCAGGGAGTGCTGGATCACAGGAGACTGCAGAGAGTGATGGATTACAGGAGCCTGCAAAGATTGACCGACTACAGGAGACTGCAGAGAGTGATAGATTACAAGAGCCTGCCGAGAGTGATGGATTACAGTAGAGGGCAGAGAGTGCTGGATTACAGGAGACTGCAGAGAGTGATGGACTACAGGAGACAGCAGAGAGTGATGGATTACAGGAGGCTGCAGAGAGTGATGGATTACAGGAGACTGCAGACAGTGATGGATTACAGGAGACTGCAGAGAGTGATGGATTACAGGACGCTGCAGAGTGTGATGGATTACAGGAGACTGCAGAGAGTGACGGATTACAGGAGGCTGCAGAGAGAGATAGACTACAGGAGACTGCAGAGACTGATGGATTACAGGAGGCTGCAGAGAGTGATGGATTACAGGAGACTGCAGAGAGTGATGGATTACAGGAGGCTACAGAGAGTGATGGATTACAGGAGGCTGCAGAGAGAGATAGACTACAGGGGACTGCAGAGAGTGATGGATTACAGGAGACTGCAGAGAGAGATAGACTACAGGGGACTGCAGAGAGTGATGGATTACAGGAGACTGCAGAGAGTGATGGATTACAGGAGGCTGCAGAGACTGATGGATTACAGGAGGCTGCAGAGAGAGATAGACTACAGGAGACTGCAGAGAGTGATGGATTACAGGAGGCTGCAGAGAGTGATGGATTACAGGAGACTGCAGAGAGTGATGGATTACAGGAGGCTGCAGAGAGAGATAGACTACAGGAGACTGCAGAGTGTGATGGATTACAGGAGACTGCAGAGAGTGATGGATTACAGGAGGCTGCAGAGAGTGACAGATCACAGGAGACTGCAGAGAGTGATGGATTACAGTAGGCTGCAGAGACTGATGGATTACAGGAGGATGCAGAGAGATATAGACTACAGGAGACTGCAGAGAGTGATGGATTACAGGAGATAGCAGAGAGTGGTGGATTACAGGAGACTGCAGAGAGTGACGGATTACAGGAGGCTGCAGAGAGTGATGGATTACAGGAGGCTGCAGAGAGTGATGGATTACAGGAGGCTACAGAGAGTGATGGATTACAGGAGGCTGCAGAGAGAGATAGACTACAGGGGACTGCAGGGAGTGATGGATTACAGGAGACTGCAGAGAGTGATGGATTACAGCAGGCTGCAGAGACTGATGGATTACAGGAGGCTGCAGAGACTGATGGATTACAAGAGACTGCAGAGAGTGATAGATCACAGGAGAATACATAGAGTGATGGATAACAGGGGACTGCAGAGAGTGATGGATCAAAGGAGACTACAGAGAGTGAGCGATTACAGGGGACAACAGAGAGTGATGGATTACAGGAGACAGCAGAGAGTGATGGATTACAGGAGACTGCAGAGAGTGATGGATTACAGGAGGCTGCAGAGTGTGACGGATTACAGGAGGCGGCAAAGAGTGACGGACTACAGGAGACTGCAGAGAGTGATGGATTACAGGAGACAGCAGGGAGTGCTGGATCACAGGAGACTGCAGAGAGTGATGGATTACAGGAGACTGCAAAGAGTGACCGACTACAGGAGACTGCAGAGAGTGATAGATTACAAGAGCCTGCCGAGAGTGATGGATTACAGTAGAGGGCAGAGAGTGCTGGATTACAGGAGACTGCAGAGAGTGATGGACTACAGGAGACTGCAGAGAGTGATGGATTACAGGAGGCTGCAGAGAGTGATGGATTACAGGACGCTGCAGAGTGTGATGGATTACAGGAGACTGCAGAGAGTGACGGATTACAGGAGGCTGCAGAGAGAGATAGACTACAGGAGACTGCAGAGACTGATGGATTACAGGAGGCTGCAGAGAGTGATGGATTACAGGAGACAGCAGAGAGTGATGGATTACAGGAGGCTACAGAGAGTGATGGATTACAGGAGGCTGCAGAGAGAGATAGACTACAGGGGACTGCAGAGAGTGATGGATTACAGGAGACTGCAGAGAGAGATAGACTACAGGGGACTGCAGAGAGTGATGGATTACAGGAGACTGCAGAGAGTGATGGATTACAGGAGGCTGCAGAGACTGATGGATTACAGGAGGCTGCAGAGAGAGATAGACTACAGGAGACTGCAGAGACTGATGGATTACAGGAGGCTGCAGAGAGTGATAGATCACAGGAGAATACATAGAGTGATGGATAACAGGGGACTGCAGAGAGTGATGGATCAAAGGACACTACAGAGAGTGAGGGATTACAGGGGACAGCCTAGAGTGATGGATTACAGGAGGCTGCAGAGAGTGATGGATTACAGGAGGCTGCAGAGAGTGATGGATAACAGGGGAGTGCAGAGAGTGATGGATCACAGGAGACTACAGAGAGTGAGGGATTACAGGGGACTACAGAGAGTGATGGATTACAGGAGACAGCGAGAGTGATGGATTAGAGCAGACAGCAGAGACCGATGGATTACAGGAGAATCCAGAGAGTGATGGATTACAGGAGACTGCAGACTGTGATGGATTACAGGAGACTGGAAACAGTAACGGACTACAGGAGACTGCAGAGAGTGATGGATTACAGGAGACAGCAGGGAGTGATGGATTACAGGAGGGTGCAGAGAGTGAAGGATGACAGGAGACTGCAGAGAGTGATGGATTACAGGAGACTGCAGAGAGTGCTGGATTACAGGAGACTGCAGAGAGTGATGGATTATAGGAGGCTGCAGAGAGTGATGGATTACAAGAGACTGCAGAGAGTGACGGACTACAGGAGAATGCAGAGAGTGATAGATTACAAGAGCCTGCCGAGAGTGATGGATTACAGGAGACTGCAGAGAGTGATGGACTACAGGAGACAGCAGAGAGTGATGGACTACAGGAGACTGCAGAGAGTGACGGTCTACAGGAGACTGCAGAGAGTGATGGATCACAGGAGACTACAGAGAGTGAGGGATTACAGGGGACTACAGAGAGTCATGGATTACAGGAGACAGCGAGAGTGATAGACTACAGGAGACTGCAGAGAGTGATGGATTACAGGAGGCTGCAGAGAGTGATGGATTACAGGAGGCCGCAGAGAGAGATAGACTACAGGAGACTGCAGAGAGTGATGGAATACAGGAGACTGCAGAGAGTGATGGATTACAGGAGACTGCAGAGAGTGATGGATTACAGGAGGCTGCAGAGACTGATGTATTACAAGAGACTGCAGAGAGTGATAGATCACAGGAGAATACATAGAGTGATGGATAACAGGGGACTGCAGAGAGTGATGGATCAAAGGAGACTACAGAGAGTGAGGGATTACAGGGGACAACAGAGAGTGATGGATTACAGGAGACAGCAGAGAGTGATGGACTACAGGAGACTGCAGAGAGTGATGGATTATAGGAGGCTGCAGAGAGTGATGGATTACAGGAGACAGCAGAGAGTGATGGATTACAGGACGCTGCAGAGTGTGATGGATTACAGGAGACTGCAGAGAGTGACGGATTACAGGAGGCTGCAGAGAGAGATAGACTACAGGAGACTGCAGAGACTGATGGATTACAGGAGGCTGCAGAGAGTGATGGATTACAGGAGACAGCAGAGAGTGATGGATTACAGGAGGCTACAGAGAGTGATGGATTACAGGAGGCTGCAGAGAGAGATAGACTACAGGGGACTGCAGAGAGTGATGGATTACAGGAGACTGCAGAGAGAGATAGACTACAGGGGACTGCAGAGAGTGATGGATTACAGGAGACTGCAGAGAGTGATGGATTACAGGAGGCTGCAGAGACTGATGGATTACAGGAGGCTGCAGAGAGAGATAGACTACAGGAGACTGCAGAGACTGATGGATTACAGGAGGCTGCAGAGAGTGATAGATCACAGGAGAATACATAGAGTGATGGATAACAGGGGACTGCAGAGAGTGATGGATCAAAGGACACTACAGAGAGTGAGGGATTACAGGGGACAGCCTAGAGTGATGGATTACAGGAGGCTGCAGAGAGTGATGGATTACAGGAGGCTGCAGAGAGTGATGGATAACAGGGGAGTGCAGAGAGTGATGGATCACAGGAGACTACAGAGAGTGAGGGATTACAGGGGACTACAGAGAGTGATGGATTACAGGAGACAGCGAGAGTGATGGATTAGAGCAGACAGCAGAGACCGATGGATTACAGGAGAATCCAGAGAGTGATGGATTACAGGAGACTGCAGACTGTGATGGATTACAGGAGACTGGAAACAGTAACGGACTACAGGAGACTGCAGAGAGTGATGGATTACAGGAGACAGCAGGGAGTGATGGATTACAGGAGGGTGCAGAGAGTGAAGGATGACAGGAGACTGCAGAGAGTGATGGATTACAGGAGACTGCAGAGAGTGCTGGATTACAGGAGACTGCAGAGAGTGATGGATTATAGGAGGCTGCAGAGAGTGATGGATTACAAGAGACTGCAGAGAGTGACGGACTACAGGAGAATGCAGAGAGTGATAGATTACAAGAGCCTGCCGAGAGTGATGGATTACAGGAGACTGCAGAGAGTGATGGACTACAGGAGACAGCAGAGAGTGATGGACTACAGGAGACTGCAGAGAGTGACGGTCTACAGGAGACTGCAGAGAGTGATGGATCACAGGAGACTACAGAGAGTGAGGGATTACAGGGGACTACAGAGAGTCATGGATTACAGGAGACAGCGAGAGTGATAGACTACAGGAGACTGCAGAGAGTGATGGATTACAGGAGGCTGCAGAGAGTGATGGATTACAGGAGGCCGCAGAGAGAGATAGACTACAGGAGACTGCAGAGAGTGATGGAATACAGGAGACTGCAGAGAGTGATGGATTACAGGAGACTGCAGAGAGTGATGGATTACAGGAGGCTGCAGAGACTGATGTATTACAAGAGACTGCAGAGAGTGATAGATCACAGGAGAATACATAGAGTGATGGATAACAGGGGACTGCAGAGAGTGATGGATCAAAGGAGACTACAGAGAGTGAGGGATTACAGGGGACAACAGAGAGTGATGGATTACAGGAGACAGCAGAGAGTGATGGACTACAGGAGACTGCAGAGAGTGATGGATTATAGGAGGCTGCAGAGAGTGATGGATTACAGGAGGCTGCAGAGAGAGATAGACTACAGGGGACTGCAGAGAGTGATGGATTACAGGAGACTGCAGAGAGTGATGGATTACAGGAGGCTGCAGAGACTGATGGATTACAGGAGGCTGCAGAGACTGATGGATTACAAGAGACTGCAGAGAGTGATAGATCACAGGAGAATACATAGAGTGATGGATAACAGGGGACTGCAGAGAGTGATGGATCAAAGGAGACTACAGAGAGTGAGCGATTACAGGGGACAACAGAGAGTGATGGATTACAGGAGACAGCAGAGAGTGATGGATTACAGGAGACTGCAGAGAGTGATGGATTACAGGAGGCTGCAGAGTGTGACGGATTACAGGAGACGGCAAAGAGTGACGGACTACAGGAGACTGCAGAGAGTGATGGATTACAGGAGACAGCAGGGAGTGCTGGATCACAGGAGACTGCAGAGAGTGATGGATTACAGGAGCCTGCAAAGATTGACCGACTACAGGAGACTGCAGAGAGTGATAGATTACAAGAGCCTGCCGAGAGTGATGGATTACAGTAGAGGGCAGAGAGTGCTGGATTACAGGAGACTGCAGAGAGTGATGGACTACAGGAGACAGCAGAGAGTGATGGATTACAGGAGGCTGCAGAGAGTGATGGATTACAGGAGACTGCAGACAGTGAAGGATTACAGGAGACTGCAGAGAGTGATGGATTACAGGACGCTGCAGAGTGTGATGGATTACAGGAGACTGCAGAGAGTGACGGATTACAGGAGGCTGCAGAGAGAGATAGACTACAGTAGACTGCAGAGACTCATGGATTACAGGAGGCTGCAGAGAGTGATGGATTACAGGAGACTGCAGAGAGTGATGGATTACAGGAGGCTACAGAGAGTGATGGATTACAGGAGGCTGCAGAGAGAGATAGACTACAGGGGACTGCAGAGAGTGATGGATTACAGGAGACTGCAGAGAGAGATAGACTACAGGGGACTGCAGAGAGTGATGGATTACAGGAGACTGCAGAGAGTGATGGATTACATGAGGCTGCAGAGACTGATGGATTACGGGAGGCTGCAGAGAGAGATAGACTACAGGAGACTGCAGAGAGTGATGGATTACAGGAGGCTGCAGAGAGTGATGGATTACAGGAGACTGCAGAGAGTGATGGATTACAGGAGGCTGCAGAGAGAGATAGATTACAAGAGCCTGCCGAGAGTGATGGATTACAGTAGAGGGCAGAGAGTGCTGGATTACAGGAGACTGCAGAGAGTGATGGACTACAGGAGACAGCAGAGAGTGATGGATTACAGGAGGCTGCAGAGAGTGATGGATTACAGGAGACTGCAGACAGTGATGGATTACAGGAGACTGCAGAGAGTGATGGATTACAGGACGCTGCAGAGTGTGATGGATTACAGGAGACTGCAGAGAGTGACGGATTACAGGAGGCTGCAGAGAGAGATAGACTACAGGAGACTGCAGAGACTGATGGATTACAGGAGGCTGCAGAGAGTGATGGATTACAGGAGACTGCAGAGAGTGATGGATTACAGGAGGCTACAGAGAGTGATGGATTACAGGAGGCTGCAGAGAGAGATAGACTACAGGGGACTGCAGAGAGTGATGGATCACAGGAGACTGCAGAGAGAGATAGACTACAGGGGACTGCAGAGAGTGATGGATTACAGGAGACTGCAGAGAGTGATGGATTACAGGAGGCTGCAGAGACTGATGGATCACAGGAGGCTGCAGAGAGAGATAGACTACAGGAGACTGCAGAGACTGATGGATTACAGGAGGCTGCAGAGAGTGATAGATCACAGGAGAATACATAGAGTGATGGATAACAGGGGACTGCAGAGAGTGATGGATCAAAGGACACTACAGAGAGTGAGGGATTACAGGGGACAACAGAGAGTGATGGATTACAGGAGACAGCCTAGAGTGATGGATTACAGGAGGCTGCAGAGAGTGATGGATTACAGGAGGCTGCAGAGAGTGATGGATAACAGGGGAGTGCAGAGAGTGATGGATCACAGGAGACTACAGAGAGTGAGGGATTACAGGGGACTACAGAGAGTGATGGATTACAGGAGACAGCGAGAGTGATGGATTACAGCAGACTGCAGAGACCGATGGATTACAGGAGAATGCAGAGAGTGATGGATTACAGGAGACTGCAGACTGTGACGGATTACAGGAGACTGCAAACAGTGACGGACTACAGGAGGCTGCAGAGAGTGATAGATCACAGGAGACTGCAAACAGTGACGGACTACAGGAGACTGCAGAGAGTGAAGGATGACAGGAGACTGCAGAGAGTGATGGATTACAGGAGACTGCAGAGAGTGCTGGATTACAGGAGACTGCAGAGAGTGATGGATTATAGGAGGCTGCAGAGAGTGATGGATTACAAGAGACTGCAGAGAGTGACGGACTACAGGAGAATGCAGAGAGTGATAGATTACAAGAGCCTGCCGAGAGTGATGGATTACAGGAGACTGCAGAGAGTGATGGACTACAGGAGACAGCAGAGAGTGATGGACTAAAGGAGACTGCAGAGAGTGACGGTCTACAGGAGACTGCAGAGAGTGATGGATCACAGGAGACTACAGAGAGTGAGGGATTACAGGGGACTACAGAGAGTCATGGATTACAGGAGACAGCGAGAGTGATAGACTGCAGGAGACTGCAGAGAGTGATGGATTACAGGAGGCTGCAGAGAGTGATGGATTACAGGAGGCCGCAGAGAGAGATAGACTACAGGAGACTGCAGAGAGTGATGGAATACAGGAGACTGCAGAGAGTGATGGATTACAGGAGACTGCAGAGAGTGATGGATTACAGGAGGCTGCAGAGACTGATGGATTACAAGAGACTGCAGAGAGTGATAGATCACAGGAGAATACATAGAGTGATGGATAACAGGGGACTGCAGAGAGTGATGGATCAAAGGAGACTACAGAGAGTGAGGGATTACAGGGGACAACAGAGAGTGATGGATTACAGGAGACAGCAGAGAGTGATGGACTACAGGAGACTGCAGAGAGTGATGGATTATAGGAGGCTGCAGAGAGTGATGGATTACAGGAGGCTGCAGAGACTGATGGATTACAGGAGGCTGCAGAGAGTGATGGATTACAGGAGGCTGCAGAGACTGATGGATTACAGGAGGCTGCAGAGAGAGATAGACTACAGGAGACTGCAGAGAGTGATGGATTACAGGAGGCTGCAGAGAGTGCTGAATTACAGGAGACTGCAGAGAGTGATGGATTACAGGAGGCTGCAGAGATTGATGGATTACAGGAGGCTGCAGAGAGAGATAGACTACAGGAGACTGCAGAAACTGATGGATTAGAAGAGGCTGCAGAGAGTGATAGATCACAGGAGAATACATAGAGTGATGGATAACAGAGGACTGCAGAGAGTGATGGATTACAGGAGGCTGCAGAGAGAGATAGACTACAGGAGACTGCAGAGTGTGATGGACTACAGGAGACTGCAGAGAGTGATGGATTACAGGAGGCTGCAGAGAGTGATAGATCACAGGAGACTGCAGAGAGTGATGGATTACAGTAGGCTGCAGAGACTGATGGATTACAGGAGGATGCAGAGAGATATAGACTACAGGAGACTGCAGAGAGTGATGGATTACAGGAGATAGCAGAGAGTGATGGATTACAGGAGACTGCAGAGAGTGATGGATTACAGGAGGCTGCAGAGAGTGATGGATTACAGGAGACTGCAGAGAGTGATGGATTACAGGAGACTGCAGAGAGTGATGGATTACAGGAGGCTGCAGAGAGTGATGGATTACAGGAGGCTGCAGAGAGTGATGGATTACAGGAGGCTGCAGAGACTGATGGATTACAAGAGACTGCAGAGAGTGATAGATCACAGGAGAATACATAGAGTGATGGATAACAGGGGACTGCAGAGAGTGATGGATGAAAGGAGACTACAGAGAGTGAGCGATTACAGGGGACAACAGAGAGTGATGGATTACAGGAGACAGCAGAGAGTGATGGATTACAGGAGACTGCAGAGAGTGATGGATTACAGGAGGCTGCAGAGAGTGATGGATTACAGGAGGCTGCAGAGACTGATGGATTACAGGAGACTGCAGAGAGAGATAAACTACAGGAGACTGCAGAGACTGATGGATTACAGGAGGCTGCAGAGAGTGATAGATCACAGGAGAATACATAGAGTGATGGATAACAGGGGACTGCAGAGAGTGATGGATCAAAGGAGACTACAGAGAGTGAGCGATTACAGGGGACAACAGAGAGTGATGGATTACAGGAGGCTGCAGAGAGTGATGGATTACAGGAGGCTGCAGAGAGAGATAGACTACAGGAGACTGCAGAGAGTGATGGATTACCGGAGACTGCAGAGAGTGATGGATTACAGGAGGCTGCAGAGATTGCTGGATTACAGGAGGCTGCAGAGAGAGATAGACTACAGGAGACTGCAGAAATTGATGGATTATAGGAGGCTGCAGAGAGTGACAGAATACAGGAGAATACAGAGAGTGATGGATAACAGGGGACTGCAGAGAGTGATGGATCAAAGGAGACTACAGAGAGTGAGCGATTACAGGGGACAACAGAGAGTGATGGATTACAGGAGACTGCAGAGAGTGATGGATTACAGGAGACTGC